>NW_028281259.1:327500-491250 GCF_059751285.1 Brachycentrus maculatus | reverse complement strand
TTACGACCGTCATAGGCTGGTTTAAGTGATCACTTTACGCACGTGTAACATTCACTAATTCTATCCATTATTGACAACCACACTACTCAAATTCTTGGAAGTTCTATATATATGAACCAATTTAGAAACCTTGTTCTTGAATCACTAGAACTTCACTAGAGACATATATTGGTGAGATGTAAAGAAGCTTTTTACTAAGCAGAAACTCTTTTATTAGTATGTGAGGTCCAAGTATTTGGACACACTCAAAATGTTGTTATTATAAATAAATATCAAGCCACTTATTGAACTTTTTACTGTGCAACAGAACTTTTTAGGTAAAACCTGAAGGTTTTTTCTGCATTTGAAAAATATTTAAGCATATTTTTAAAAAAATAATTAAACAATACCTTTTCTTCAAAATGCAAAAACAACACTTTCTGCCCTGTAGCGGGTAAATATTAAGTTAAAAATATGCCGCTTTTGCTGGGATATAGTACATTTTCTGGACATTCCGAAAACACGCACAACTGAAAATGGTCGATTTTTTATTTATGACGTTCTTGAAAGGAGTGAGCGATATATATATGGCCGACTGCAGTACTGGAATACCTACTATTGTAAGGGTAGCTACAGCCTACTGACCTAAATACTAACAGTTTAGGGGTCAAACTCACTGCGAACGTGAATCCATCCATTTCTACGTTCGAGTCACGCGATTTCCCCTCTTCTTTCTATCATCATCCGCACCAAATGGTGCATAGGGCACTGTATCGTATGGAAGCAGTGTCCGGCTGTCCAATCTCAAAACACAGTAAGGGACATTTTTTTGTAGTACGTTTTTTTGCATTTTTGGACTAAGATTCTACTTAGTCCAAAAATGCAAAAAAAAACAAATCTTTGGACAGCTGTGTTATCTTAACCGTTAATTGAATTCATATTTTCACGGGCAAGTGCAACGAATGAGTGTAGAAATATCTTCTTTTAACCCTTACCCGCACTAAATGGTCCATAGGGCACTGCATCGTGTAGAAGTAGTGTTATCTTGACCGTTAAATCGCACTCAAGATTCATATGTTCATGGGCATGTGCAACGAATGAGTGTAGAAATATATTCTTCTTTTAACCCTTACCCGCACTAAATGGTCCATATTGCACTGCGTCGTGTAGGAGCAGTGTTATCCTGACCGTTAATCGCATTCAAGATTCATATGTTCATGGGCATGTGCAACGAATGAGTGTAGAAATATCTTCTTCTTTTAACCCTTACCCGCACCAAATGGTCCATAGGGCACTGCATCGTGTAGGAGCAGTGTTATCTTGACCGTTAATCGCAATCAAGATTAATATTTTCATGGTGTGCAACGAATGTAGAGATAACTTCTTCTTTTAACCCTTACCCGCACCAAATGGTGCATAGGGCACTGCATCGTGTAGGAGCAGTGTTATCCTGACCGTTAATCGCATTCAAGATTCATATTTTCATGGTGTGCAACGAATGTAGAAATAACTCCTTCTTTTAACCCTTACCCGCACCAAATAAATGGTGCATAGGGCACTGCGTCGTGTAGGAGCAGTGTTATCTCGACCATTAATTGCACTCAATATTCATATTTAGTTTTTTTTTATGTGTTTTACGCTTTGCGGTACATTTTATAAACTTAGTATTATTTTTTGACATCTCAACAAAGATGAAGAAGAAGAATATGGAAGTCTGGGTATGCACATGATTTTTAGACTGTCATAGGCTGGTCTAGTGATCACTTTACACACACATTGTGTAGCATTCTATAACGTAACCATTTATTTTTGTCCTCAAAACGGGACATCTACCAATGTTTACATAATAGTATGTATATTCAAGAAAACACACATTTTTCATAGTTTTATGTATTAATAAAAAGGAAAGGAATGTTGATAAAGAAAATAAAAGGAATAAATAATAAAAATATGAAAAAAATATTTTGTTTTATACGGGACAGGCTGTCGAAAAACGGGACGGTCCCGTTCAAAACGGGACGTATGGTCACATTAAGCATTCACCAATTCTATTAGCGTTTCTCGAGTATGTGATTATAATCCAGGATTCGGACCTCACATACAAAGTAAAGAGTTTCCGCTCAATAAAAACCTTCTCCCATCTCATCATAGATGTCTCCAGTGAAATTTAAGTGAATTCAAACAGTTTGTTTCGAATTTAATGAACATAATTAGAAGTTGTTTTTTTAATTTTTTTTTGACATCTCAACATAGATGAAGAAGAATATGGAAGTCTTGGCATTTACAGGGCTTACGACCGTCATAGGCTGGTTTATGTGATCACTTTACACACGTGCAACATTAACCATTTTACCAATGATTGACAACCACACTACTCAAATTCTTGGAACTTCTATATATATGGTTCAAATTCAAAACATAGTGCTTGAATCACTAGAATTTCACTAGAGACATCTATGGTGAGATGAAAGAAGCTTTTTGTTTTGTCAAAATTAGGTAGTTGTGGCGAGTAGGCTCTACTACTAGCACTACTACTATCACGCCGTTTCACCGCAGGGGTAGGCAGAGAGGATGGAACGCCACAATGTAAAGGGTGTAATCTGTTTGGTTTCAGGTCTCGTTAAGTTGGGAGTGCACTGCGTTCTGGGGAAGAAGGTGGCTATCAAGATCATCAACAGGGAGAAGCTCAGCGAGTCGGTCCTGATGAAGGTACGTTGAGTGTGGCCTAATATGTATGTTGAGTGTGTCTGATTATGTATGTTGAGTGTGTCTGAGTATGTAGGTTGAATGTGTCTGAATATGTAGGTTGAATGTGTCTGAATATGTGGGTTGAATGTGTCTGAGTATGTAGGTTGAATGTGTCTGAATATGTAGGTTGAATGTGTCTGAATATGTAGGTTGAATTTGTCTGAATATGTATGTTGAATGTGACCAAATATGTTTGTTTGTCTTGATGAAGGTACTTTTAGTGTGGCTTAATATGTATGTTGAGTGTGTCTGAATATGTAGGTTGAATGTGTCTGAAAATGTTATGTTGAGTGTGTCTGAGTATGTAGGTTGAGTGTGTCTGAGTATGTAGGTTGAGTGTGTCTGAGTATGTATGTTGAGTGTGTCTGAACAAGTATGTATAATTTGTCTAAATTTGTTGAATGGGATGAATAGGTTTAAATATGTTGATTGTGTCTGAAAATGTTAAGTGTGTCTCAATATGTTGAAGGTTTACAAAACGTTTAATGTGCTGAGTATGTTGTATGTGTCGAGTACGTCTGAATATGTTGAATGTGTCTCAATATTTTCAATGTGTCACTGTATGTGCAGTATGTTGAGTGTGTTTCAATATGTTACGTGTGTCTCAATATGTTGCATGTGTCACAAAACTTTCAACGTGCTGAGTACGTTGAATGTGTCTCAATATTTTGAATATATCACTATAAATTGCACATTATGTGCAGTATGTTGAGCGGGTCTCAATATGTTGCGTGTTTCAATATCTTGAATGTGTCTCAATATGTTGAATGTTCTCAATATCTTTAGTGTGTTAAGTATGTCTGAATATGTTGAACGTGTTGAGTCCATCTGAATAAGTCGCTCTCCTCGTCCTCAGGCTGTAGGCCCTTCTATCATAACAACGTTACCTTGGTAATGCCTTCGAATCATGTTACCTTTCTGCAGCATCCATGAATTCTTTGGTCTTCCTCTAGATGTCTTTCGAGGAAGATCCACAACGATTGTCTGGTTCACAATATGATCAGGTTCTCTGCGTCCTATGTGCCCATACCATCTCTGCTACCTTTCCTCTACCTTACTATTGATGGCTGTTACAGCCAGGCTTCCACAAATGCGTGAACTCTTTATTATGTCTCTAAGAAACACCCCAGCTGACCATCTAAGCATATAAATAAATTTATATGTATGTATAATATAATCACATGCACTTCTAGTTCTTCCTTGCATAAATTGTAGGCACTAATATGATTTATTTAATACTATCAAGAATTTATACAAGTTTAAAGTCTTCATTCCAAAGGCCAGGCTTGAATTATCTCAAATATTACCTTATAATATGCCCTTTCCATTTGACTACTTTATTTAGTAAGGATCTACACCCCAGCCCTGTTTGATACCTCGTTGTCTCCCACATGTTCCGACCAATGGATTCAACCTTTTGATGCTTAATTATTCTTCTTCTTCTTCATCTTTTTATAGATCCTCAAGATCTATCTGTGCCTCTATCTGTCGCATATGACAAAACATAAGTAACACTAGATGATAATAAGGAGGGCAAAGAAAAAAGGGAGTTTAGGGAAGGAGGTAGAGGGAGGAGGTTTGATGGACAGTTAGGATTCTAATGATAGATAGTAATGTCTCAGACGTTTCTTAAAAGTTATTAGAGAAGGTGCATTTGTTTACGCGGAGAGGTAATTCATGCCATAGTCTGGCCGCTTGGACAGAGAAGAAATTACTGAAGAATGATGTGTTATAGCGATGAAAGGAGAAGGTTTGATGGACAGTTAGGATACTAATGATAGATAGTAATGTCTCAGACGTTTCTTAAAAGTTATTAGAGAAGGTGCATTTGTTTACGCGGAGAGGTAATTCATTCCATAGTCTGGCCGCTTGGACAGAGAAGGAATTACTGAAGAATGATGTGTTATAGCGATGAAAGGAGAAGGTTTGATGGGCAGTTAGGATTCTAATGATAGATAGTAATGTCTCAGATGTTTCTTAAAAGTTATTAGAGAAGGTGCATTTGTTTACGCGGAGAGGTAATTCATTCCATAGTCTGGCCGCTTGGACAAAGAAGGAATTACTGAAGAATGATGTGTTATAGCGATGAAAGGAGAAGGTTTGATGGACAGTTAGGATACTAATGATAGATAGTAATGTCTCAGACGTTTCTTGCAAGTTATTAGAGAAGGTGCATTTGTTTACGCGGAGAGGTGATTCATTCCATAGTCTGGCCGCTTGGACAGAGAAGGAATTACTGAAGGATGATGTGTTATGGCGAGGAATGGAAAGTGTCCTTTCTTGGGTAGAACCAAGTGATAGTGATGATCCGAGAGGTATATAAATACATTACAGATATTTAGGTGCATTGGGCACAAGTGGCTTTTGCTAAATGCTAAATTGTAGATGCTGAATTGAAGATCTTATTGCAGGTGGAACGGGAGATCGCCATCATGAAGCTGATCGACCACCCCCACGTCCTAGGACTGTCGGACGTCTATGAGAATAACAAGTACTTGTGAGTATCTACTAACTTCTTCCATGGTCACTCTTGTCTCTCGCTCATATATCGCTCACTCCTTTCAAGAACGTCATAAATCAAACAACTTGATATTTCAGGAGAACGTTTTTAAAGTTTAAAAACATAGTATACAATGTGTTAAAAATGAATATCAAGCCACTTATTGAACTTTTTACTGTGCAACAGATCTTTAACCTGAAGGTTTTTTCTACATTTGAAAAATATTTAGTATATGTCCGTCTCTGTAGTGTAATGGTCAGCACGCTCGGCTACCGTTCTGGAGGTTCCGGGTTGGATTCCCAGGGGGGGTAAAATAAATATGAGTGATTTTTTCACTGTAATATTTATTCAATATTACCTTGGACTGGTACCTGAAGCGGAGGGCTGATCACCTTTCCTTCATGCGTAAAACGATCAAGATAACACTGCGTTTATATGACGCAGTGCCCTATGCACCATTGGGGTGCGGATGAGGGTTTTATTTTTTATTTATTTTTATATATTTAAAAAATAATTGAGCAATACCTTTTCTTCAAAATGCAAAACAACACTATCTGCCCTGTAGCGGGTAAATATTAAGTTAAAAATATGCCTCTTTTGCTGAGATATAGTACATTTTCTGGGCATTCCGAAAACATGCACAACTGAAAATTACGATTGTTGATTTATGACGTTCTTGAAAGGAGTGAGCGATATACCAAGCTCTAAGAATAGGAGGGTCCGAAGAACTGTTCAAGGATCAAGACGTGGTTTGGTGGACCTGACAAGGCATGCGAAGACAAGCATATCTATATAAAATGAAAATATATCCATAGAAAATTAAAAATATAGTTTCAAGAGTGTCTTTAAGACCAGTGTCCGTCGATGGTTGCTTCTCATTGGAAGGGACAAGGTAGAAAGTGAATTAATTAAAGTCCAGGTGTAATTATCTGATTGAAAAACCTTTATACTGTAAATTATTAATTGTATCTCCTGTATGTTATGTATATAATCTAATAATTAAAAAAAATATATATATATATAATTAAAAAATAAAAAAATAAATACAAAAATTGTATTACCATGTTAGTATTCGGCTCAACACAGGCCATGCCTAAAGAGCCGTAATACATATAGTAAATGTATCTATGAAATAAATATGTATATTTGAATGTTTCTATGTATTATGAAATAAATAAAAATAATAAAAATAAAATAAGTAAAAAAAATCATGCAACCGTTCAAAAATAGCAGCTATGAATAATGCAACTGTTTAAAAAGTACAGTTTCAATCATGCAACTGTTCAAAAATAACAGCTATGAATATTGCAACTGTTTAAAAAGTACAGTTTCAATCATGCAACTGTTCAAAAATAACAGCTATGTATAATGAAACTGTTTTCAAATCCCTCAATGGTTTAAAAAATAAAACACTATGAACAACGCAATTGTTAAAAAATGACAGTCACAAATCACAAACCTGTTTTAAATCCCCCGACTGTTTAAAATATATCAGCTCTGAACTACGGAACTGTTTAAAAAATAACAGTATCAAATTGACTAACCTTTTCAAAACCCCGCAACTATTTGAGAAATAACAGCTATGAATAACGCAACTGTTTAAAAACAGTTTCAAATCTCGCAACTGTTTGTGTTGTCTTTTTAGCACACAAAAAGTATTAATAGAGTCCTGTATATTTTCAGATATCTGGTCTTGGAACACGTGTCCGGTGGAGAGCTGTTCGACTACCTGGTGAAGAAGGGTAGATTGACTCCCAAGGAGGCTAGGAGGTTCTTCCGACAGATCATCTCGGCCCTGGACTTCTGTCACAGCCACTCCATATGGTACACTAACTAGCTAACTAACTTACTTGTCTTGGTGGTAGGAGCTTCACCTTCTCGGAGTCTAGTAGTCTGGATTGACTACACATATAAAATGTTTGCTCTTACTGTCTTCGGTTTATCTGTTATTACTATTATTTCTTCACTCATTTGATTGAAATTCCCAAACCATCTCAACACAACTTTCTTGGTTTGCTGGATAGTGCTCATGTCAGCCTTGCACCCTTTCCTTATATCACCATTGGAACTACTACTACTACTACCATCACGCCTTTTCCCCCAGAGAGGATGGAACGCCACACTCTTTTGTCCTGACTCTCCTCGCCTCCTTCACATCCATTCGTCTAGTCATACATGTTCTCCGATTACGCAGACTTTAGGTTCTGATTGATTTGATCGTGCCAAGTCTCTTTCGGTCGAATATATTTTTCGGTGGAATATTTACCATATTTATTGTAACTGCAGACAGTTGGTAGAATTCCAAATTGAATTGTTGGGTAATATCTCCAAAATTAAACAGGGTTATTGGATTGAATTCTACTTTTATTTATATTTGTATATGATAATATGTGACGCGTTTCCTCTCATTAAGACATTATCTAACACTGACTAAAAATATTGACAAAGTGTCCTTATATATTGTTAGTACAATAATTGCTACTATTAAGTCTAGGGGTAATAATAATAATAATAATAATAATACTATAAGTCTAGGGGGTCGAAATCCACACTACCCACTGAAATACCCACCATTATATATACCCCTAGATCTAAAATGTCCTTATATCCCAACAATAATTGCTATTATTAGGAGATACGCACCATTATATGAACTCCTAGACCTAAAATGTCTTTATATACTAACAATAAATGCTATTATTAGATCTAGGGGTTCATATAATGGTGGGTATTTCAGTGGGGGAATGTGGATTTCGACCCCCTACCCCTAGACCTAATAGTAGCAATTATTGTACTAACGATATATAAGGACATATTGTAAATATTTTTAGTCAGTGTTTGATAATGTCTTAATAAGAGGAAACCATTCACATATTATCATATATCGCTCACTCCTTTCAAGAACGTCAAAAATCAAAAAAACTTGATTTTTCAGGAGAACGTTTTTAAAGTTTAAAAATATAATACTGTGCATTGAAAATAAATATGGAGCCACTTTTAGAACTTTTTACTGTGCAACAGATCTTTTTAGCTAAAACCTGAAGGTTTTTTCTCCATTTGAAAAATATTAAGTTTATTTAAAAAATAATTAAACAATACCTTTTCTTCAAAATGCAAAAACAACTAAATAACAAGTTAAAATATGCCTCTTTTGCTGGGATAAAGTACATTTTATGGGCATTCCGAAAACATGCACAACTGAAAATTGACAATTTTATATTTATGACGTTCTTGAAAGGAGTGAGCGATATATGTAAATAAAAGTAGAATTCAATCCCACAACCCCGTTTAATTTTGGATATATTACCCAATATTATCTACTATACATGGTTTTGCCGCACTGAGAGATTGCATTCCTGCTACATTTTGTCTACTTTTGCCAACTCCATCTTGAGGGATAAAGTGAGCTTCCATACAATTACACTAAGCCAGGATCGTTCAATAGGTCATGTAATAAATATCGTATTATGTTGTGGGTTCCGGTTGGCAAAGATGAACAGCGAAAGGATGATAGTTCTTCGATATTGGATCATTCTATATTTATAAGTTACTAGGAGCACTTGTAAGAGAGACTATTCTAGAATGACGCTTGCCAGACTACGCGGGTATTCAAACGCTTGCGGGATGTTGTTCTCACCACTGTGTCAGCTACAAACCCACATTTCTAATGTATTACAAACATCGGTAGTGGGGACCTTTGGAGGAAAAGAAGATGGAATTATATTAATAAATTAATTTATTGAACGGCTAATCCCTTTAACATAATACATATCGCTCACTCCTTTCAAGAAAGTCATAAATCAAAAATCGACAATTTTCAGTTATGCATGTTTTCGGAATGCCCAGAAAATATACTACATATATCCCAGCAAAAGAGGCATATTTTAAACTTAATATTTACCCGCTACAGGGCAGAAAGTGTTGTTTTTGCAATTTGAACAAAAGGTATTGTTCAATTATTTTTTAAAATAAACTTAATATTTTTCAAATGGAGAAAAAACATTCAGGTTTTACCTAAAAAGTTCAGTTAGCGGCTTGATATTTATTTTTAATACATTGTATTATATTTGTAAACTTTAAAAACATTCTCATGAAAAATTAAGTATTTTGATTTATGACGTTCTTGAAAGGAGTGAGCGATATACAGTATCTAATATAAAAATACACTACTAGAGAAACAAAAAGTCTTGAACATAAAATAATATTAAAATAACAAATAGTAAGCACTGGTCAATACACGTCTCCTTCACACACTATCAGCGAGCAGCGAGAGAGAGTGAAACACAAAACTAACTAACCATCACGCCGTTTCCCTGCAGGGGTTAGCAGAGAGAATAGAACGCCACACCACTCTATCTTTGCAAACATTCTTCGCCTCTTCCACGTTGCATCTCCTCATACATACCCGCCGATTGTTTCGACTCTTAACCTGACCACTTTCAAGTATTTGGCATACTTGATCGTGCCAAGTTTTTCTCAGTCTTCCTCTGCTCCTTTTTCCAATTACATTCGCCTAATAAATTGATTTTATCGTTTTTTCCTCACTCATTCGTTCTAACATGTACAAACCATCTCAACACACCTTTCTTAATTTTATCGATTATGCTTGTCTCAGCTTTGCATTCCTTCCTTATTTCACAGTTCGAACATCTATCATACATCGTTTTGTTGCACATTCATCTGAGAGATCGTATTTTGACTGCATTCAGTCAACTTTCATCCTTCTTTTGCCAACTCCATGTTTCACTTCCAAACATTAGGGTCGGAACCAGGACTCCGTTGTATACTGCCAATTTAGCACAACACAACGTGAAACACAACGTTTACATTTATCCATTATAACATGAAGAATAAATGCTGAGAAAGTACACACTTCAAGGTGGATAACAGTGTTTTGAATAAATATATACTTTCAAAAGCATTGGCTAACATCTGAAGCCGCGGAATGGGAGAGAACATGGCATAGTTTGCATTATGTATAAATACTGCGAATACAGATTTTTGCCTAGTACCTCTTTGGCGCACGCTAAGCTTTATTTGATTTAGGAGATCAGGGCTGTCCAAAAATTTTTTAAGAATTTCATACAACAGGACCAAATCAGTAATTACCCTTCTATCACTAAGATTTATTAATTTTAGCCCATTCATTGGCTAATATGTGAAACATAATGAAGAACTTGGTTTGTCGTTTCAGCCATCGCGATCTGAAGCCGGAGAACTTGCTGTTGGACGAGCGGAACAACATCAAGGTGGCTGACTTCGGGATGGCTTCCCTCCAACCGGCCGGCTGTCTCCTGGAAACCTCATGTGGCTCTCCCCACTACGCGTGTCCTGAAGTTATCAGGGTGAGTACCAACATAGGATATGATCAATTATCAATCCATACATTCATATCATTTCTTGGATGTTTTTCACAGATACTTTGTGGCACATTTTATAAACTTTATAAAATAAAACAACTTTGTTTTAACCACTTTTGGGTGAGTCATGCTATATACTAATAAATATGGTACAACCACTCGGAGAGAGCGCGATAATTACATTAGTTTGCTTTCGTTTGATCCGATTTCCGGCCACTTGCTTATCGGATGACCGCATTCAATCGGCGCTCAGCGGTGCGCTAGAAAAGTCGCAGAATCTATGACTCTGAGCTGCGTACTACGATTTCCATACACATACTCTAATAAAATCTACCACAATTTAATACCTATTTCTAATAATGAGCCGCTTAGGTTGACAGAAAAAGTAGGAAATTGAAATATTTGTGTAAATAATAAAAACACAAATATTACTCTTTTAAAAAAAAATTCAAATCGGTGTTTTCCTTGTTCCAGGGCGAGAAGTACGACGGCCGGCGCGCGGACGTGTGGTCGTGCGGTGTTATCCTGTACGCGCTGCTCGTGGGGGCGCTGCCCTTCGACGACGACAACCTGCGCCAGCTGCTGGAGAAGGTGAAGAGGGGCGTGTTCCACATCCCGCACTTCGTGCCGCCGGACTGCCAGGCGCTGCTCAGGGGCATGATAGAGGTCAGCGCGGACAAGAGGCTCACGGTGAGAACTGCTAACTAACAAACTATCAATAACCACTTTAAAATCGTGTATCTTTAAATCTATTGTGACATGTGTTGCGATGCCTTCCGTCTTATTTTAAAATACTGAATATCAAATTGGCATCTACTTTTTGAAATTCCATGAAAATGATTGAATTGGCATTCAATTTGTAAAATTCCCTACATTCAAATCTGTATTTACTTTGTAAAATTCCTTAATAATGATTGAAGCGGCGTTTACTTTGTAAAATTCCTTTAAAATAATTTAATTGGCTCATGCCAATTCGATGTGAATTCCGTAATAATTATCAATTTGTCATTTGTTTAGAAAAATTCCATATTAATGATTGAATCAGCTAAACATTGTAAAATTACATTATAACCATTGAATTTACTTTGTGAATTCCAAAATAATGGTTAAATTGGTTTTTACATTGTAAAATTTCACAAAAATGATTGAATGATTGGGAAAGATTGATAAAGACATAGTAAGGAGAGTGAATGCTGGGAACAAAGTGAATGGTGCACTTAAATCAGTTATAGCAAATAAAAACCTATCACCGGAAGCTAAACTGGCAGTGCACAACGGAGTCCTGGTTCCAACTCCAATGTATGAAAGTGAAACATGGAGTTGGCAAACGAAGGATGAAAGTAGACTGAATGCAGTCGAAATGCGATTCTCAGAAGAATGTGCGACAAAACGATGCATGATAGATGTGCGAATAGTGAAGTAAGGAAGGAATGCAAAGCTGAGATGAGCATTATCGATAAAATTAAGAAAGGTGTGTTGAGATGGTTTGGACATGTAGAACGAATGAGTGAGGAAAGAACGGTAAAACAAATTTATGAGGCGAATGTTAGTGGGAAAAGAAGCAGAGGAAGACCGAGAAAAACATGGCACGATCAGGTATGCCAAATACTTGAAAGTGGTCAGGTTAGGAGTCGTAACAATCGGCGGGTATGTATGAGGAGATGCATGAACGCGGAAGAGGCGAAGAATGTTTGCAAGGACAGAGTGGTGTGGCGCTCTATTCTCTCTGCTACCCCTGCGGGGAAGCGGCGTGATGGTTAGTTAGTTTTAGTTTTGATTGAATGATGTATTGATGATAATTATTGATATTATATTTTTAAGCTAACTGACATCAACCGACATCCCTGGGTGACCGCGGGAGGCAAGGGAGAGCTGGAGCTGGAACTGCCCATGATGGAGGTCGTCCAAACCCACATCATTCCGACGGTAGAGGCCATGGACCCTGACGTTCTGCAGGTACTAAAATATACTGATTATATGTGTGAACGTGCCCTAAGTTAAACAGCTCTTTCTCTAGTGATAAGGCTTGTGGTATCATTGTAGATACAGGCTTGGCATGAGGCATACCATCATACCAACTTCATTGCCTCTAAGTTGAACAAATCTTTCTGTAGTGATAAGTCTAGAAATACCACATCGTAGATGCAGGCTTGGCCAGAGGCATGCCAACTTCATTGCCTCTAAGTTGTACAAATCTTTCTGTAGTGATAAGTCTAGAAATACCACATCGTAGATGCAGGCTTGGCCAGAGGCATGCCAACTTCATTGCCTCTAAGTTGTACAAATCTTTCTGTAGTGATAAGTCTAGAAATACCACATCGTAGATGCAAGCTTGGCCAGAGGCATGCCAACTTCATTGCCTCTAAGTTGTACAAATCTTTCTGTAGTGATAAGTCTAGAAATACCACATCGTAGATGCAGGCTTGGCCAGAGGCATGCCAACTACATTGTCCCTAAGTAATACAACCCTTTCTCTAGTGATAGGGGGGTAGGCAGAGAGAATAGAACGTCACACCACTCTGTCTTTGCAAACATTCTTCGCCTCTTCGTGAACGTGGGTATGTATGAGGAGATCCTCATACATACCAGCCGATCGTTTCGACCCCTAACCTGACCACTTTCAAGTATTTGGCATACCTGATCATGCCAATTTTTTGTCGGTCTTCCTCTGCTCCTTTTTACAATTACATATTTTAATTATATTTTTGTTTGAATTATTTCAGGCTATTTCTAGCTTAGGATGCTTCAAACACCGTGAGAAACTCATCCAAGAACTGCTCAGTCCGAGGTATGAATATCATATTTAATACTTAAAATGTAGTGTGCTCAAATTTTTAATACATTCACATTTCACATTCAATATGTGCAGTTTTGTATGTATCCTTCCATTTCCGCCTCCGTACTGTAATGGTCAGCACGCTCGGCTACCGTTCCGGAGGTCCCGGGTTCGATTCCCAAGGGGGGTAAATAAATATAAGTGATTTTTTCACTGTCATATTTATTCAAAATTACCATGGACTGGTACCTGAAGCGGAGGGCTGATCACCTTCCCTTCATGTATAAACGATCAAGATAACACTGCGTTTATGTGACACAGTGCCCTATGCACCATTGGGGTGCAGATAAGGGTATTATTATTATTATTATTATTATTATCCTTCCATTTACTAGTATTTTTTTAATTTTATTTATTTATTTTAATATGGCTACAATGTTTTTTACAATTCCAATTAACATTTCTAACAATCTTAAAAATAAGAACGCAGTTCTCTCCAAAAAAGAGACTGAGCTCTTGTGCTTGGAGAGGGACTTACACTTCTTTTTACAATTTACAATTTTTTTTAAAAGAAATTATTATATATATATATATTTTTCTTTCTTGGATTGTCCGTGAAGAACCCTTGAATGCTAATGAAAAGCTTGTAAAAAGCCCTATAGTTTGTTGTGGTAATCCAGTAAAAGCTCATAAAAATCTAGTAAAAGTCTTGAAAGATCTTGAAATGCCTGTAAAACGACCAGAAGATCTATAATGCTCATTAAAAGCTGTTTTAAAATACAGCGAAAACACTTAAAAACCCAGTAAAAGTCATGAGTTAAAAAACCCAGTAAAGTCATTTTGTCCGCCTCCATAGTGTAATGGTCAGCACGCTCGAGTATCATTCTGGAGGTCCCGGGTTCGATTAAGATAACACTGCGTTTATATGCAGTGCCCTATGCACCATTGGGGTGCGGATAAGGGTTTGATGATGATGATGAAAAGTCATGAGAGCCCATGAAAGCTCATTATAAGCTCGTAAAAAGCCCTGAAGATCATGAGAAAATTTCCATAAAAAGATATGAAAGTCATAAAAATTGTTAAAAGATCATAGCATCAGGAATTGTTAAATGATTGTGGCCTCAAGAATTGTGAAATGATCATGGCATCAAAAATTGTTTAATGATCTTGGCATCAAGAATTGTTATATGATCATGGCATCAAGAATTGTTATATGATCTTGGCATCAAAAATTGCTAAATGATCATGGCATCAAAAATTGTTGAATGATCTAGGCATCAAAAATTGTTAAATGATCTTGGCATCAAAAATTTATAAATGATCTTGGCATCAAAAATTGTTAAATGATCTTGGCATCAAAAATTGTTAAATGATCTAGGCATCAAAAATTGTTAAATGATCATGGCATCAAGAATTGTTAAATGATCATGTCATATTTTTTTTTATTATTTTTTTTTTTTAATTTTTTTTCATAATACATAGATACATTCAATATACATATTCATTTCATATACACATTTATTATACGTATTACGGCTCTTTAGGCATGGCCTGTGTTGAGCCGAATACTAACATGGTAATACAAGTTTATATATATTTTTTTTAAATTTTTAATATACATATATTTTTTTTAATGATTAGATTATAAACATAACATACAGGAGATACAAAAATAATTTATGTTTTAAGGTTTTTTAGTGTGATAATTACACCTGGACTTTAATTAATTCACTTTCCACCTTGTCCCTTCCAATGTTAAGTAACCATCGACGGACACTGTTCTTAAAGACCTGATCACTCCTGGAAATCTTAATGGTTTCGGTCATATTACGTTTGCAGTCACAACACGGAGAAGGTGATCTATTTCCTGTTGCTGGAAAGGAAGCGGAGGAGACCAGCGTTTGAAGACGACACCGATTGCCTCCTTCGCAGTCGAGCCATAGAGACCGGCGATCCCCCTCGCAAAAGAATAGACACTTGCAAAGTTAGTATTTTCACAATTTCATTAAACTAAATTTTTAGCTAAATTTTTCCTATATGTATGTTGAAACATGTTTTCCTGGGATGAAAAAGTAGAGTCAATGCTAGGAACAGAGTGAATGGTGCTCTGAAATCAGTTATGGCAAAATGAAAACCTAGCAGGGAAGCTAATGTGGCAGTACACGATGGAGTCCTGGAATATAAAGTAGGCTGAATGCAGTCTGAATGCCATCTCTCAGTGCGGCAAGACCATGTATGGTAGATGTTCCAATGGTGATATAAGGAAAGGGTGCAAGGCTGAGATGAGCACTATCCAGCAAACTAAGGAAGGCGGCTTGGGATGGTTTGGGAAGGATGAGAGTAGACTGGATGCAGTCGGGATGCCATCTCTCAGTGCGGCAAGACCATGTATGGTAGATGTTCCAATGGTGATATAAGGAAAGGGTGCAAGGCTGAGATGAGCACTATCCAGCAAACTAAGGAAGGCGGGTTGGGATGGTTTGGGAAGGATGAGAGTAGACTGGATGCAGTCGGGATGCCGTCTCTCAGTACGGCAAGAACATGTATGGTAGATGTTCTAATGGTGATATAAGGAAAGGGTGCAAGGCTGAGATGAGCACTATCCAGCAAACTAAGGGAGGCGGGTTGGGATGGTTTGGGAAGGATGAGAGTAGACTGGATGCAGTCGGGATGCCGTCTCTCAGTACGGCAAGAACATGTATGGTAGATGTTCTAATGGTGATATAAGGAAAGGGTGCAAGGCTGAGATGAGCACTATCCAGCAAACTAAGGGAGGCGGGTTGGGATGGTTTGGGAAGGATGAGAGTAGACTGGATGCAGTCGGGATGCCATCTCTCAGTGCGGCAAGACCATGTATGGTAGATGTTCCAATGGTGATATATGGAAAAGGTGCAAGGCTGAGATGAGCACTATCCAGCAAACTAAGGAAGGCGGGTTGGGATGGTTTGGGAAGGATGAGAGTAGACTGGATGCAGTCGGGATGCCATCTCTCAGTGCGGCAAGACCATGTATGGTAGATGTTCCAATGGTGATATAAGGAAAGGGTGCAAGGCTGAGATGAGCACTATTCGGCAAACTAAGGAAGGCGGGTTGGGATGGTTTGGGAAGGATGAGAGTAGACTGGATGCAGTCGGGATGCCACCTCTCAGTGCGGCAAGACCGTGTATGGTAGATGTTCCAATGGTGATATAAGGAAAGGGTGCAAGGCTGAGATGAGCACTATCCAGCAAACTAAGGAAGATGTATTAGGATGGTTTGGACATGTGAATTGAATGAGTGAAGAAAGAAAAGTAAAAAAAAAATATGAAGCGAATGTGGTTGGTTGGTTCTTGAAAAAAAGGAAAATTTGACGTGATCAAGTATTTCAACTATTTGAAAATTGGCCAGGAGTCGGAATAATCGGCGGGTATGTATGAGGAGATACATAAATGTGGAAGAGGCTCAGGTTGTTTGAAAAGACGTGTTCTATTCTCTTTACCTTTCAATGTGATGATACATATACAAATTGATAATTTTTACTCCAATATTTCAATTATTTCCTGCAGTTATCTATGTACTGTTAAAACAGCCAATGCGACATTACACATCCCTGTTTTACACCCTTAGAGATGCCAAATCAAGTTGAGAATGAACCACGTACCCTAATGCATGCAGAGCTATCCTTGAACTTTTATATTTTATATTTTTTTATCCATCTCGGATAATTGGGAGTTAACTGTGTTTTTATAGTTGACGCATCATTTTTGCTAATTAGTTTTCCAAGAGCATGGTTTTGTTGATTTGCTCTCATTCATTTCAGCTGAACGGACAGACGTCGGTCCAGTTTGGGCAGATCAGCGAGGGCTCTCCTCTAACTCCTCGCAGGCAGCAGTTCAAGTAAGTATCAACTCATCAGATCATCAGATATTTCTCTTTTGTCTCAATCGTGTGGAATGCTTTGCAGCAACAAATGACACCTCAATGAATGTTACACATATCGCTCACTACTTTAAAGAACGTCATAAATCAAAAATTGTCAACATTCAGTTGTGCATGTTTTCAGAATGCCCAGAAAATGTACTATATCCCAGCAAAAGCGGCATATTTTTAACTTAATATTTACCCGCTACAGGGCAGAAAGTGATGTTTTTGCAATTTGAAGAAAAGGTATTGTTTAATTATTTTTTTTAATATACTAAACATTTTTCAAATGGAGAAAAAACCTTCAGGTTTTACCTAAAAAGATCTGTTGCACAGTAAAAAGTTTAATAAGTGGCTTGATATTTATTTTTAATACATTGTATTATATTTTCAAACTTTAAAAACGTTCTCCTGAAAAATCAAGTTTTTTGATTTTTAACGTTCTTGAAAGGAGTGAGCGATATGTAAAGTGATCACTTAAACCAGCCAGCCTATAACGGTTGCAATCCTCGTATTTACGGGCATTTGCCCAGACTTGCATATTCTCCTTCACCTATGTTGAGATATCAGAAAATAATATAAAAAAATTAACATAATTTTGAATAACCTAATATTATAATACTTTAATGTAAAACGTAGTTATATTACGGAGGAATACAAAAATTGTGAACCCGTATCTATTTTATTTTATACTGAAATATGCGAGATTGCTAGACGCACCAATGAGTCCATTCGCCAGGAACTACGCTTGGATGGCTTGACTCTGGCTAATACCTGTACCTGACGGATTCTCCATTTTTTGCGCGTGGCAACGAGGATAGCCTGGAACGACTAGTTGTGATCGGTAGCCTCGAGGGAAAGAGAGGGACAGGAAGATCCCCACACGATGGACCGATCAAGTTAAGGCAGCAGCAGGCACCTCGGTGGTTGGAGCGCTACGTGCAGTGCAGTCAAGGGATAACTGGAGAAGAGTCATTGCTTCTGCAAGGGTCACAACCCTCAGCAATGAGGAATAAGACGGAGAAGAATGCGAGATGGAAGATATCGTTAGGTGGGGAAGGCAACTAAGGAGACAATGGTATGCGCGTGTAAGGAGAATGGAACCATCCAGAATCCCCCACATCGCACTGTACGGCCAACCCCATAGACGACTCCCGGTCAGACTACCAAAGAGATGGGTCGATAGTTGGGAATTGACATCGCAGGAGGCTAATCCATCAACAAGCCCTACAAGGCCTACAACAAGATGAAGAAGAAGAAGAAAAAGAAGATATTCTTGTCAGGGGACGAACGTTTATCACTCGTTGCTTAAGAAGTTTTGCTTCAAATGTATTAATAAATCATAATTGTATTTTTCAGTGTTCTCTCCTGTCGTCAGTCTAGTAGAAGGGAGGGACGTCGCTCTCCTTCAGGAGCAAGTCCTGCCAGGTCAAGTCCTCTACATTTCAGTATGGTACACCAAGGTACGACTTCATCTTCTATAATTTTTACCTACATTCAATTCAATGCAATTCAATTTATTCAATAATTAATATATAAATTTAACATTTAAGGCGTATACATTAAAAAGTAAGCAAGAAGACTCTTGTTGAGTGTGTAGAAGAATCCCGCTTCGGAAAACTCCTTCGGACACATGGAACAGATCAATATGATATTGTTCAACATAGCGGTAGCTCTTCCTACAGGCATAACCATCGGCAGGTTGGTCCTGTGTATAGGAGTGTGAAACAATCTATGCCGACCCTGTCTTAGCTAACTATCGGGAACATACAGACCAATGCTCCGGATAATTTCAGGATTATCGATCATACCGCGCAACAATGGATAAAAATGCGTAATCAAATACACATTCCTTCTAGTCTCTAAACTATTGTAGCCAAGCATACCCTGGAGAAACTGGGTCGGGTAGAGCCGAGGATAATAGCCGTACTCTCTCATGTAGAGATACCTGAGAAACTTCCTTTGGACCTTCTCTACCATAAGAGAGTACTTAGGCTCGTGTGGCCCCCAAATCATGGAGCCACTCTCGAGTCTACTTCGCACCAAGTAGTTATAAAGAGTTCTCAGCACGCGGGTATTTTCGAAAACCCTGGCAGTATGCAGAGCAAATCCTAGCATTTTCAATGCATTACCAGTGACTGCCTCTATGTGACCGTGAAATGTCAGGGTGCTCATAAACCCAACGCCCACAGTGTTGCCATACATACAGATTTATCTGTATTGATACAGATTATAGGCTGCCGTTACAGATGACAGATTTTACTCTAGGTAGTACTTTTAGTTTTATATACATTTTTGGAATTGGACATATATAATAAAACAGAAGAATGAAAATATGTATAGATTTGAGCATGATTAATATTTGATAATAAGAACTGAAACGTTGGAAGGATAATTACTATCAAAACAACCACAATGATCCATGCTACAAACTAAAAATATAAAAGGATTTGATTTCTAAAATCAATAAAAATGTGTGTAAAAATAAGTTTTATATTTTGGGTTTTTGATTCTATACAGATTTTATACAGATTTCTAGACTGTTTGATTAAGATTTTTGGTTTGGCATATGGCAACACTGATTGAGCATGTGAAATTGAATAGTTTGTGGAAAAATGGATGACAGTCCATTCTACAGTATTGGATCATTGGTTAGGTTATTTTTTAAGTCAACAAAAGAAGGATGAAGGAGAAGGATCATTGGTTCCACAGGCCCAAACCATTTTTTTTTTTTTTTTTTTTATTCATTTAATATATTTACATTTTTATTTATAACATAATAACATTTGAATCATTTATACATATGTAGAACTTTTATATTTCGATTCGCTGTGCCTCTCCATAAAAGAGTCTGTGCTCTTGTGCTTGGAAAGGGACTTACACTCGTGGTTTAATGTTATATAATAAAAGATATAATAGTTTTTTTTAATTTTTTTTTAAAGATTTAAATGTATAGAGCTTTAATTTTTTTCTTGAGAATTTTTATATCAACTATTTTTTTTATTTCTTTAGGGAGTTTATTGAAATGTTTGATTGCCAAATATTTGAAGTTTTGCTGAAATTGCTTGGTGTTGCATTTTGGAATAGAAAAATCGTTTGAGAATTTTGATGATAAATTCTTTGTTAAATTTAAATAGTTGTCACCCTTTAGTATTTGAAAAACTGCGGTTTTTTTTATAAATGGATTCTATATTTGGGACTTGAAATTTTTTAAATAATAATTTTGTTGGAAATATGTTTTTTTTTTCAAGATGACTTTAATTATGGTTTTCTGTACTATTTTCACTGAGTTCAGTATGTTGTTGTATGAGCCTCCCCATGCAATAATGCCATACTGTAGTAGTGAGTGAACGATAGCATAGTAAACTCTTTTCGATGGTTATCAACAACCATCTCAATTAATATTAAACCATCTCAACACACCTTCCTTAGTTTGCTGGATAGTGCTCATCTCAGCCTTGCAGCCTTTCCTTATATCACCATTGGAACATCTACCATACATGGTCTTGCCGCACTGAGAGATGGCATCCCGACTGCATCCAGTCTACTCTCATCCTTCCCAAACCATCCCAACCCGCCTTCCTTAGTTTGCTGGATAGTGCTCATCTCAGCCTTGCACCCTTTCCTTATATCACCATTGGAACATCTACCATACATGGTCTTGCCGCACTGAGAGATGGCATCCCGACTGCATCCAGTCTACTCTCATCCTTCCCAAACCATCCCAAGCCGCCTTCCTTAGTTTGCTGGATAGTGCTCATCTCAGCCTTGCACCCTTTCCTTATATCACCATTGGAACATCTACCATACATGGTCTTGCCGCACTGAGAGATGGCATCCCGACTGCATCCAGTCTACTCTCATCCTTCCCAAACCATCCCAAGCCGCCTTCCTTAGTTTGCTGGATAGTGCTCATCTCAGCCTTGCACCCTTTCCTTATATCACCATTGTAACATCTACCACACATGGTTTTGCCGCACTGAGAGATGGCATCCCGACTGCATCCAGTCTACTTTTATCCTTCTTTTGCCAACTCCCTCGTTCATTTTATATTTGTATATTAATTAATTAATTAAACCATATCCGCTCCCTAGGTGGAGCATATGGAGTCCACAAACCTAATATTCTCCGCAGACACCTATTCTCGGCGCTCAGTACACGGCTGCTCTGGGCCCTTGTAAGGTGCCATGTTTCACAGCCGTATAAGAGAACAGGAGCAGTGTAGTATATTACATGTATTAAATTGGTATTTTTTTCTAGGTCACGCACATTCTCACAGAGCTTCATCTTTAGGGGGCACTCCTCCATCTCCTATGTCTCCACAAACTCACGGTATGTACCAATCTTCTTCTTCTTCTTAATAATTTATGCAAAACCAGTACAGGTACTGACTGACTATACGAATGCTCGCATCGTAACGTTTTACGTTACGACAAAATGGCTCCGGTCCGGGCTTAATCTTCAAGCTGTCTTTACTGACACTCATTCGTTACTTTATCGTTCCTGCCTGACATCAAATGGTGTATATAGCACTACATCCAATATTCATTGAAATAAAAATATCCCAATGCAAGCCACCCTATTATAAAACAAGGGATTGAATTATTACACTTGAAAGAGTGGAATTAATAAATTACTGAAAAGATCGGGAAACAGAGAAATGTTGATTTAATATATATAGGGTCCGCCATCTAAAGTTTTTTTTTTCAACTAGTGCTTATTTCGTGAATGGTAACACTTAGCTCATGTCTGATTTGACAGA
This sequence comes from Brachycentrus maculatus, assembly GCF_059751285.1. Lineage (NCBI taxonomy): Eukaryota > Metazoa > Arthropoda > Insecta > Trichoptera > Brachycentridae > Brachycentrus > Brachycentrus maculatus. The sequence continues at coordinate 469,225 of NW_028281259.1, read as the reverse complement.
TAATTAGTTTTATCCTTCCGCTGAGCGAATATGGTTGTGTATACGCTTGAACAACGCTGAGAAATATTGCGACATTACTTTAAAAATCATGGTAATGTTGCAGAATGTGTGCGAAAATTGCGTACGGTTTTTGGAAGAAGAGAAGCACCGTCAGCTCCGTATGTTCGTTATCTTGTGAAAAAAGTGAAAGAAACTGGCATCCTCATCGATAAACCAAAGCGTGAAAAGCCAAAAACAGTGCGTACACCCGAGAATATCGATGTTGTGGCAGAAAGTGTGCGTGAAGCGCCATCAACATCAATTCACCGTCGTTCTCAACAATTGAACATTTCGGAGACATCATTGAGACGAATTTTGCATAAAGACCTTGGTATGACGCCATACAAAGTCCAATTGGTTCAGGAGTTGAAGCCAACTGACCATCCAATGCGTTTTCGCTTCGCTGAGTGGGCCTGCGATCGACTTACAGAAGATGCCGATTTTGCCAAAAAAATCATCTTTTCGGATGAAGCTCATTTTGATCTTGGCGGGTATGTAAACAAGCAAAATTGTCGTATTTGGGGCACAGAAAACCCGCACGCATACTTTGAAAAGCCGGTACACCCAAAACGAGTCACTGTTTGGTGCGGATTTTGGTCCAGAGGCATAATTGGGCCATTTTTCTTTGAAAATGAGCAAGGAGTGGCCGTTACAGTCAATGGCGATCGTTATCGGGCCATGTTGAACGGATTTTTGTTCACAAAAATTGAAGAGGAGGATATTGGCAACATTTGGTTTCAACAGGACGGCGCTACGTGCCACACAGCCGAAGCTACACTCGATGTTTTTTATAGCATTTTCAAAAAAAAAAAGTTATTTGGCGGACCCTTTATTACAACATTTTGAATGTGTCCAAATACTTGTTCACAAAATCTGGATTATCTCCAATTACAGGAGTTATTTTCATATAATTATATGAAAATAACTCCTGTAATTGGAGATAATCCAGATTTTGTGAACAAGTATTTGGACACACTCAAAATGTTGTAAATAAATTATCTGGTCAAATTATAAGCTTTATAATAAAAATGAAAATGGTATTTTCTGGCGTTTCTCATGTGTGTGATTATAATCCAGGATTCGGATCTCACATACTAATATAAGAGTTTCTGCTTAATAAAAAAGCTTCTTTACATCTCACCAATAGATGTCTCTAGTGAAGTTCTAGTGATTCAAGAACAAAGTTTCTAAATTGGTTCATATATATAGAACTTCCAAGAATTTGAATAGTGTGGTTGTCAATAATGGGAAGAATTGGTGAATGTTACACGTGTGTAAAGTGATCAGCCGATGACGGTCGTCAGCCCCGTAAATGCCCAGACTTCCATATTCTTCTTCATCTTTGATGAGATGTCAAAAAATTATAATATATATTATATTTGATTTCAGGGGGGACTTCCCTTTCTGCGGGCCAGAGCCCTGGAACGAGTCCACGGGAGCCCCACCATCAGCGGGCTAACTCTACTGGCCCTACCATCAGTCTCAACATTAGTACGTCTAATGCTTTTGTGCATAATGCCTTCCCTAGCAGTATGTAAAGCAAAAAGGCCATATCGCTCACTCCTTTCAATAACATCATTTATCAAAAATCGTCATTTTTCAGTGGTGCATGTTTTCGGAATGCCCATAAAATGTACTATATCCCAGCAAAAGCGGCATATTTTTAACTTAATATTTACCCGCTACAGGGCAGAAAGTGTTGTTTTTGCATTTTTAAAAAAGGTATTGTTTAATTATTTTTTTAAATATACTAAATACTTTTCAAATGGAGAAAAAACCTGCAGGTTTTACCTAAAAAGATCTGTTGCACAGTAAAAAGTTCAATAAGTGGCTTGATATTTATTTTTAATATATTGTATTATATTTTTAAACTTTAAAAACAATCTCCTGAAAGATTAAGTTTTTTGATACATGACGTTGTTGAAAGGAGTGAGCGACATATGGAGGTCCTTGCTAAAAAGTTACATATCCAATATTTCACAGAAAAATCCTTTAAATGCAAATCTGTTCTGTTAACTGTATACTTTCAAAATCTCAAGTAAAGTCGCGACAAAACGTGACCAATCCTGTGTTAAACCAATAGGAAATCATCAAATCGCACCAAAATTTAAAAATTTTACTAGCTAGAATTCCTGACTGAGTGTTGTAGTCCTGGTTCCAACTCTAATGTATGGAAGTGAAACATGGAGTTGGCAAAAGAAGGATGAAAGTAGACTGAATGCAGTCGAAATGCGATCTCTCAGAAGAATGTGCGACAAAACGATGTGTGATAGATATGCGAATAGTGAAATAAGGAAGGAATGCAAAGCTGAGATAAGCATTATCCATAAAATTAAGAAAGGTGTGTTGAGATGGTTTGGACATGTAGAACGAATGAGTGAGGAAAGAACGGTAAAACAAATGTATGAAGCGAATGTTAGTGGGAAAAGAAGCGGAAGAAGACCGAGAAAAACATGGCACGATCAGGTATGCCAAATACTTGAAAGTGGTCAGGTCAGGAGTCGTAATAATTGGCGGGTATGTATGAGGAGAGGCGAAGAATTTTTGCAAGGACAGAGTGGTGTGGCGCTCTATTCTCTCTGCCTACCCCTGCGGAGAAGCATTTACGGGGGCATTTACGGGGCTTACGACCGTCATAGGCTGGTTTAAGTGATCACTTTACACACGTGTAACATTCACCAATTCTACCCATTATTGACAACCACACTACTCAAATTCTCGGAAGTTCTATATATATGAACCAATTTAGAAACTTTGTTCTTGAATCACTAGAACTTCACTAGAGACATCTATTGGTGAGATAATTGTTTTAACTTAATAATAACTTTTGACCGGTTAACTGCCGGCAGGTACATGTATGGCGGTGTCCAGCATGCCACGAATTCTACCACAAAAATAAAACCTTTTAAACATATTATTATCAAAAGTGTATTAACGTTTATTTATAAAACTTGACAAGTAAATGAAGAGCGCGCCAGTCGTTCAGTCATTTATCCATAATCATAAAATTAATTGTTCATGGTGCAGGGTTGTCACAAAATTTGTCATACAAAATATTTTGTCCGCCTCCGTAGTGTAATGGTCAGCATGCTCACCTACCGTTCTGGAGGTCCCGGGTTCGATTCCCAGGGGGGTTTAATAAATATAAGTGATTTTTTCACTCCAATATTTATTCAATATTACACTGGACTGGTACCTGAAGTTGAGGGCTGATCACCTTTCCTTCATGTGTAATCGACTGAGATAACACAGCGTTTAAATGAAGCAGTGCCCTGTGCACCATTGGGGTGCGGTAAGGGATTTATTATTATATTATTAAAAATGAAAAGTAAATTATTTGTCAAAAGTAATTGTTTATATTAGTTTAATATTAAAAGTACACACACAAAATTTGCTTTTAAAATATTAAAAATTATAAATCATCAGAATGGACACTAAAATCACTGTCATCAGATTCGGCAGTGACGGCAACTCGGGGATCATTGGACAACCCTGAGCGCCATCAGTTGTTCCGACAACAAAGCTCTCTTTAATTTACGTTTAAAGTGGTATAAACAAATTCTGTTTCAATTCTAAGTATGCAAAGATATTCTCAATAGGTGTCACTATGCGTTCAATATATTTGTACATTTAAAAAAATTGATTTTCTTTACTAAAAGCCCATTTAAAACGGCGCGTCTTAGATGTAGTTTTTGTACGAGCGGCGCTCCGTTCACAGAAATTTTATGCGTCTTAACTTTTAAGAAACGTCTGAGACATTACTATCTATCATTAGAACCCTAACTGTCCATCAAACCTCCTCCCTCTACCTCCTTCCCTAAACTCCCTTCTTCCTTTGCCCTCCTTAATAATAATAATAATAAAACCCTCATCCGCACCCCAATGGTGCATAGGGCACTGTGTCATATAAACGCAGTGTTATCTTGATCGTTTACACATGAAGGCAGGGTGATCAGCCCTCCGCTTCAGGTACCAGTCCATGGTAATATTGAATAAATATTACAGTGAAAAAATCACTTATATTTATTCTACCCCCCTTGGGAATCGAACCCGGGACCTCCAGAACGGTAGCCGAGCGTGCTGACCATCATTGCCCTCTTTATTATCATCAATTTGTAATATACGTTTTTTATGTTCAAGTACTATCTACCCTCTGATTGCAAACAGCTATATATGGTATCAAACGTTTTGACCAATATTACTAGTCTGTTTTTGGTTGGTTGGAAGATATTTCTTTTTAGCAATAAGCCCGCCAATGTACTTATTTCTTCCCTGTACATGAAGTTTAAATAAATAAATGATTGAGATCAATTTATGAGAGGTTGATTAAAAAAATACCACCTCTTGAGAATCTTTGGAGAAGCTGAACTTTTGAGTGTGAGGCAGTCTGTATATTATTTTATATTCGTCCGCCTCCGTAGTGTAATGGTCAGCACGCTCGGCTACCGTTCTGGAGGTCCTGGGTTCGATTCCCAAGGGGGGTAAAATAAATATTAGTGATTTTTTCACTGTAATATTTATTCAATATTACCATGGACTGGTACCTGAAGCGGAGGGCTGATCACCTTTCCTTCATGTGTAAAAAAAACGATCAAGATAACACTGCGTTAATATGACACAGTGCCCTATGCACCATTGGGGTGCGGATAAGGGCTTTATTATTATTATTATTACTTTTAAATTATTGTTTTATTATTTAAAAAAAATAATAATATGAAAATAACTCCTGTAATTGGAGATAATCCAGATTTTGTGAACAAGTATTTGGACACACTCAAAATGTTGTATTATATTATTTTTTGACATCTCATCAAAGGTGATGAAGCATATGGAAGTCTGGGCATTTACGGGGCTGACGACCGTCATAGTCTGTATTATGTTCTAAATCGCCAGCAATTCACTCAAAGAAGTGTGATAAGTTAATAAATTAAACAAAAATATAATTTTCATAATCAATATACTTATAACTGATGTAGTTCCATGTGCAAACATGCTTTATTATTTGCTTCCTAGCAACAATCACTCCTACATATATTTCTTCAGTGCTAGTTCAATGAACAATTACATTAAATATGTCTTTGTATTGTTTTGCGCAGCTGGTGATCCTAGCGAGGGCGTCATCATCATCAACGACTCCCATCTCACCGGAGGAAGCTCTTGCTCCAGCTCTGCCGCCTCCACGGCCAGATCCACCGCAGCCAACAGCGGGGGAGGCCGGCCTTCCAGCCCCACGTCCCTCGCTGGAGACTCTCCGCAAAGAGGTGGTGTGAACATAACCTAACTTTACATTACCGATATTGACATCTCTATACACAGGACCAACCTGCCGATGGTTATGCCTGTAGGAAGAGCTACCGCTATGTTGAACAATATCTCATTGGATATTGATCTGTTCCATGTGTCTGAAATAGTTTTCCGAAGTTGGATTCTTCTACAGCTTTTGCAATAGTATTCTTGCTTATTTTCTATTTTTGTTAATGTATACAATTTAAATTTAAGTTTGTAATGTGTATATTATGTATAAATAAATTGAAATTGAAAAATCTCAGCAGAGATGAAGAAGATGAAAGTCTGGGTTTATGGCTTTTAATAGGCTGGTTAAGTGATCACTTTACACACGTGTAACGTTCACCAATTCTACCCATTATTGACAACCACACAACTCAAATTTTATATTATTTTTATTATTTAATTTTTTTTGACTTCTCATCAGAGATGAAGAAGAATATTGAAATCTGGGCATTTACGGTGCTGACGACCATCATAGGCTGGTTTGAGTGATCACTTTACACACGTGTGACGTTCACCAATTCTACCCATTATTGACAACCACACAAATCAAATTTTATAATTTTATTATTATTATTTTTTTTTTTACTTCTCATCAGAGATGAAGAAGAATATTGAAGTCTGGGCATTTACGGGGCTGACGACCGTCATAGGCTGGTTTAAGTGATCACTTTACACACGTGTAACGTTCACCAATTTTACCCATTATTTACAACCACACTATTCAAATTCTTGGAAGTTCAATATATATGAACCAATTTCAAACCGTTGTTCTTGAATCATTAGAACTTCACTAGAGACATCTATCGTTGAGATGAAAAGAAGCTTTTTACTAAGCAGAAACTCTTTTATTAGTATGTGAGGTCCAAATCCTGGACACTCAAAATGTTGTAAATAAAAATATGCCTCTTTTGCTGGGATTACATTTTCTGAGCATTCCGAAAACATGCACAACTGAAAATTGACAATTTTGATATATGACGTTGTTGAAAGGAGTGAGCGATATGCATTCAAGAATGTCACATTCGTTTGTTGCCAGATGGCAGAGAGAGGTGTTCGCTGCCTGGCAACACCAGTCAGTCGAGCGCGACCGGTGGTATGTTCGGTAACCTGGGCAACCTCACGGGTGGGTATTCTGAAACATATTTTAATCTATCTCTCTTTCTTTACCATAAAAAAATCACTAAGTTTAGTTCTCTTCTAGGCTTTCTTCTAGGTCTTCCTCTATCTGTCATTTCAAATGGCTGAAACATGTATTTTATTCCACGATATCCATAAATACTTGGGCTGTTCAGTTAATATGTAGACTGACGTCATAAAACAAGATGTACTTTAGAAGTTTATGTTAGAAGTTTTCTGAAACATATGGTAATCTAAGTGAATGAAGGTTAGTCAAAGGTCATGGTGTGAAATGTCACCATGGTTGTTTAATCTCTATATGGACCATTGTATGAAAGAGATTGAAAGTATGGGAGTCGGAGCGAAAATGATGAATATAACTGTTAGTTGCTTGCTGTATGCGGATGACGCCGTACTGCTAGCGAGCAGCGCGGAGGACTTGCAACTAATAGTGTCAAGAATGTACGATGTATGTATGGAAAATGATCTGGCAATGAATGAAGGTAAGTCAAAGGTCATGGTGTTTGAAAGAGAGAAAGATTTGACAGAATGCAAGATTATCGTGCACAATGAATCCCTAGAACAGGTGCAAGAATGTTTATATCTAGGAAGCATGTTCACAAGGGATGGAAAAGTGGATAAGGATATTGAGAGAAGAGTGAATGCAGGGAATATAATAAATGGTGCTTTTAACAGAGTGATTGGGAATAAGAATATGTCCATGGAAGCCAAGCTAGCGGTTCACAACGGCGTGCTAGTACCGACACTAATGTATGGAAGCGAAACATGGAACTGGCAAAGGAAGGATGAAAGCAGAGTGAACGCTTTTAAAATGCGCTCCGTCAGACGAATGTGTGGAAAATCATTGTATGACAGAATTAAAAACGACGATATAAGAAAGGAATGTAAGGCTGAATGAGGAATAATTGAAAAGATTAGGAAGAGTTCTCTGCGGCGGTATGGACATGTGGAGCGAATGGATAGCGAGAGAATGACTAAGAGAATATATGTGGCGAATGTGAGCGGGAAAACAGAACGTGGACGACCGAAAAAGACTTGGCACGATCAGATCAATCAGAACCTAAAATCTGGCGGTGTCAAAAGTCTGCGTAATCGGAGGGCATGTATGACTAGATGTATGGATGTGAAGGAGGCGAGGAGTGTATGTCAGGACAGAAGAGTGTGGCGTTCCATCCTCTCTGCCTACCCCTGCGGGGAAACGGCGTGATGGTAGTAGTAGTAGTAGTAGTATTGTAATCTATCTCTCTTTCTTTACCCTAAGAAAATCACTAAGTTTAGTTCTCTTCCAGGCTTTCTTCTAGGTCTTCCTCTATCTCTGTCATTTCAAATGCCTGAAACATGTATTTTATTCCACGATATCCATAAATACTTCAGTTGTTCAGTTAATATGTAGACTGACGTCATAAAACAAGTTCAGGCTGTTCAGTTAATATGCAGACTGACGTCATAAAACAAGATGTACTTTGGTTAGAAGTCACATGTCAGGGTTCCCTTCAAAGCAGTCACCTCCCCGACGCACACACTTATCATAACCGTGTTTCCACTTTTGGAAACAGTCCTGAAATGCTGATGAAACAAAAATTGACCAGTATTCAGTTTGTCCGCCTCCGTGGTGTATTGGTCAGCGTGTTAAGCTACCGTGCTGGAGGTCCCGGGTTCGATTCCCGGGGGGGTGAAAATAAATATTAGCGATTTTACACTGTAATATTTAGTTAACATTACCCTGGACTAGGAAGCGCAAAAGTGATCATCTTGCCTTCATGTATGTAATAATCGAGAAAACACTGTGTCAATTCGATGCAGTGCCCTATGCACCATTGGGTGCGGATAAGGGTTATAAGTAATAATAAATTATAATAATAAAACCCTTATCCGCACCCCATTGGTGCATAGGGCACTGCTTCATATAAACGCAGTGTTATCTTGATCGTTTACACATGAAGGAAAGGTGATCAGCCCTCCGCTTCAGGTACCAGTCCAGGGTAATATTGAATAAATGTTTCGGGGAAAAATTCACTTGTATTTTTTTGAACCCCCCTGGGAATCGAGCCCAGGACCTCCAGAACGGTAGCCGAGCGTGCTGACCATTACACTACGAAGGCGGATATGTATAAGTAAAGTAATATGTTTATATATTTACAGGTATGGTGCTTACCCCACCCTTGTCTCCAACACCTCCTCCGTGGAGGGCGAGACTCACCACCATAAAGAATTCCTTCCTTGGATCACCTCGATTCCACAGAAGAAAAATGCAAGGTAAGGAAAAAAAAACTTTTTGCATTTAGTGAACATCCAACTGTTTTTTTTTTAATTTAGATGATTTCGTGTATTTGGGTAGTATGTTTTCTAGGGATGCAAAGATGTATAAAGACATAGAAAGGAGAGTGAATGCTGGGAACAAAGTGAATGGTGCACTGAAATCAGTTATAGCAAATAAAGACCCTCTTTATAATTAAGTAAGTTATACGACGGTAAAGTGCCCAGTCCATCACCCAAAGCTCAAGACTAATCCGCTCGCATAATCAACGATCAATTTAACACTGCATCAATTCGATTGATGCCCAATGCACCATTGGATGTGCGGATAAGGGCTGGATGAAGAAATATGTATGATTTGATAAAGAAAACTTAATAGAGAATTCGTGAACGTTTTAACCACAATTTCCTTAGAGATAATTTTTGATACATTTATTTTTCCATATAACAAAACTTGAACGAAACAAACGACCTATTTAAAATATAAATAAATAAATATTTTTTATTTTAAAATTGAACAAAAATATTGCACGTTTTATAAAACTTATGGTACATTATTTCCAGAAAATAAATGGATATATTGCCTTTTGTCATACATATGTATAAATAAGACGAAATTATACATAGATATACACATTCTATTCCTATTCCACATTCGTGCATCTCCTCATACATACCCGCTCTGACGATGCCTAAGTATTTGAAATACTTGATCGAGTCATATTATTCTTGGTCTTCCTCTGTTCCTATATTCAGCTAGATGTTTATAGATCTTTCCTCTCTTATTGGTTCCACGTGCCCAAACCATCTCAACACACCTTCCTTAGTTTGCTGGATAGTGCTCATCACAGCCTTGCACGCTTTCCTTATATCACCATTGGAACATCTACCATACATGGTCTTGCCGCACTGAGAGATGGCATCCCGACTGCATCCAGTCTACTCTCATCCTTCCCAAACCATCTCAACCCGCCTTCCTTAGTTTGCTGGATAATGCTCATCACAGCCTTGCACGCTTTCCTTATATCACCATTGGAACATCTACCATACATGGTCTTGCCGCACTGAGAGATGGCATCCCGACTGCATCCAGTCTACTCTCATCCTTCCCAAACCATCCCAACCCGCCTTCCTTAGTTTGCTGGATAGTGCTCATCTCAGCCTTGCACCCTTTCCTTATATCACCATCAGAACATCTACCATACATAGTCTTGCCGCACTAAGAGATGGCATTCCGACTGCATTCAGTCTACTTTCATTCCTCTTTGGCAACATTCATGCTGCTGACCATATCAGTCCATAGAACATGTAGCATTTTATTGGGGAAGATTAGGATATTGTATTATCTTTTTTTGTGGTTTTCAGCGTCTTCCGAAGAGGTTCACCTGACTCCAGAGTCCTCGCCGGAGCTGACGAAGAAGTCCTGGTTCGGATCCCTGCTGGCCACAGAGAAGGATGAGACCTTCACAGCCCTAGTGAAGGGAAAGCCCCTCGCTACGGTCAAGGCAGACCTCATACATGCTTTCCTGAGTGTAAGTTGGCTATCTGAATACAATTGTAACCGACGTTACCCGTGTTGCTATGCCACTGGGGGGCCACATTAAATCACATACAAATACAAGGCTTACATAGAAGCTTAATTCTAGACGCTATTCTATGATTTGATGATACAATCATTTTATCCTAACTAACTAACTAACCATCACGCCGCTTCCCCGCAGGGGTAGGCAGAGAGAATAGAGCGCCACACCACTCTGTCCTTGCAAACATTCTTCGCCTCTTCCATGTTCATGCATCTCCTCATACATACCCGCCGATTGTTACGACTCCTAACCTGACCACTTTCATGTATTTGGCATACCTGATTGGCTATGTTTTTCTCGGTCTTCCTCTGCTCCTTTTTCCAACTACATTCGCCTCATAAATTTGTTTTACCGTTCTTTCCTCACTCATTCGTTCTACATGTCCAAACCATCTCAACACACCTTTCTTAATTTTATCGATAATCTCTTATCTCAGCTTTGCATTCCTTCCTTATTTCACTATTCGTACATCTATCATACATCATTTTGTCGCACATTCTTCTGAGAGATCGCATTTCGATAACTATTTTATCCTATAACTAAGTCGCTGATGGCTAGATGTCCGCAACACTCCATGGGGGGCCAAATGTCCGCAGCAACAATCTCAATATCATTAATATACAACAATAAAACAAGTTTCGCACAAAAAACCTTTTCATTCCTCGCATCAAAGATATTTAATTTGGTGCCTGTGACCTTTAAGAATTCCAGTAGTGATCATGTCTTTAAGAAGTGTCTGTCGATGGTTGCTTCTCGTTGGAAGGGACAAGGTAGAAAGTGATTAATTAAAGTCCAGGTGTAATTCATCATCATCAGCCTGTGTCCGTCCACTGTTGAACGTAGGCTTCCCGCATGAGTCTCCATCCTCTTGGATCCTCCGCCTTCCGCATCCAGGTCACTCCCGCTATTATTCTTATACCATCTTGTAGGGGGTCGGCCGATGCTTGGTTTGCCAGTTCTTGGGCGCCATTCTAATACTTTTCTTCCCCATCGACCGTCGTCTCTTCGACAGACATGTCCTGCCCATTGCCACTTGAGTGTGCCTATTCGTCGGGTAGCATCCATAGCACGCTGGGTGACTTTTATTTTATGAGTAAGACTTGCTGTAAGGTTAGGTTGTAATTATTTTCAGGTGTAATTATTTTATTGCAATACTGTAAATTGTTATTGTCATGTATAAATACATAATGTTTGTTATAAATGCAAGTCCTGATTTGATTTGAATGCATTTCAGATAGCGGAACTGTCCCACAGTGTCTTGAGTCCAATGTCTTTCCGAGTCGAATACAGGAGAGGGTCCACAGCGCCTGCTATGTTCCAACGCCACGTTCGTTTTCAGGTATGTATACATATTTACGTCTTCTTCTTCCTGGCTCCATCCCAACTTATCGTCTTAAGGTGGAGAGGTCTCCACATTTGGTGGTAACGTAACATGTTACGATGCAAGCATTCAGGCAGTCGGTACAGCGAGCCGAGGGCCCCATCCATAGTTTCGGATGTTCGCTGATGCTCGCCGCGAGCGATGTTACAAAATGCTCCGGTCAGTCTCCACCTTTAGCTCCTGTTTTTAGATGGGAATTGCATTTATTAATTACTTTGCTTACTATGTGCAAGGTTTATAGATCATTGTAGGTTTTTGTTTCTTCTGAGTAATTAAATATGTTTTTATTTGAATCTGTGTTGGGAACAGGAGGGATAATCTAGTGTGGGCCAGTCAGGAACTTGTCAGCATTTGCTCATTGCTGGGAGGAAACCACGTTGCACTCCTCAGGAGAAGCCGGACTGCTGACTGTCCTCAACAGGCCTTCCGTTCCACTAGAAGAGGGTTCGGCTATGCCTCTTTGAACGCTGATAATGTCACTCAGACCATTCTGTTGATGTCAATCACCTTTGAAAAGAATACTTTAGTTTGAGATTTATATTAATAAAATTTAAGCAATTATGTATTTATATATCGCTCACTCCTTTCAACAACGTCATATTTCAAAAAACTTTATTTTTCAGGAGATCATTTTTAAAGTTTGAAAATATGATAAAATGTATTAAAAATAAATATCAAGCCATTAATTGAACTTTTTACTGTTCAACAGATATTTTTAAGTAAAACCTGATATTTTTTCTCCATTTGAAAAATATTTAGTACATTAAAAAAAAATTAAACAATACCTTTTCTTCAAAATGCAAAAACAACACTTTCTGCCCTGTAGCGGGTAAATATTAAGTTAAAAATATGCCGCTTTTGCTGGGATATAGTACATTTTCTGGGCATTCCGAAAACATGCACAACTGAAAATTGTCGATTTTTGAAATATGACTTGTTGAAAGGAGTGAGCGATATGTGCGATACATTTTTTTCGAAGCCATTTAAACGTATGATTTTCTGATTCATCCAGGTCGATATATCGACGATTACAAAACAGCCAGGAGAGAACGGGAAGGAATATCTTTATGCCATCACCTTCACACTTCTATCAGGTTAGTACATATTGTGTATTGAGGAGTACCTAGCTGCCAGGGTGTTGGAAATGCCCATCAATGCCTCCAGTGACAACAAGAAGACCAGCATTACCTCCGCCATCTGCAGTTGAATATCCACAATGACGGGACCTTAACAAGCTGCGCTCCGGCATAACCATTACACAGTGAGGCGTCCTGTCCAGCATCTTGGCCATGCTCCAGCCCAAGAAGACCGAGAAGAAAGCGCAGTCCTGCCTTCAGACTCAGCCGATTGACGACGTTTTTTATTAATATATTTTTTTAATTTTCTCTCATTATCATTTTCATATCATAATCCATACCTGTATAAGCGCCCTTGAGGTAGTTTTTTTACGAAAATGGCGCTATATAAATCATCCAAGGTTATTATTATTATTGCTTCTAACTTATATCCCAAAGCGCCCATTGGGTACATGCTGGGGACTGTATCCACCCTGCTGTGCCCCAAAAACTCACTAAAACTAACTAACTAACTAACCATCACGCCACTTCGCCCGTAGGGATAGGCAGAGACAAAAAAACACCACACGACTCTGTCTTTGCAAATATTCTTCGCCTCTTCCACGTTCATGCATCTCCTCATAAATACCCGCCGATTGTTTCGACTCCTAACCTGACCGCTTTCAAGTATTTGGCATACCTGATCGTGCCAAGTTTTTCTCTGTCTTCCTATGCTCCTTTTTCCAATTACATTCGCCTCATAAATTTGTTTTACCGTTCTTTCCTCACTCATTGGTTCTACATGTCCAAACCATCTCAACACACCTTTCTTAATTTGATTGATAATGCTTATCTCAGCTTTGCATTCCTTTCTTATTTCTTATAAGCGGACGTATGGATGGACAGATGAAAAACGTACTAACGTAACTTACTTTAATTATCAAGTAATTATTTTTTGACATCTCATCAAAGATGAAGAAGAATATGGAAGTCTGGGCATTTACGGGGCTTACGACCGTCATAGGCTGGTTTAAGTGATCACTTTACACACGTGTAACATTCACCAATTCTACCCATTATTGACAACCACACTACTCAAATTCTTGGAAGTTCTATATATTTGAACCAATTTAGAAACCTTGTTCATGAATCACTAGAACTTCACTAGAGACATCTATTGGTGAGATGTAAAGAAGCTTTTTATTAAGCAGAAACTCTTATATTAGTATGTGAGATCCGAATCCTGGATTATTATTGTATTTGTGAACAAGTATTTGGACACACTCAAAATGTTGTATATCAAGTAATTCATATAAACAACACAATATTTTAGACGAATGTTTAAAATTCTCATTTTTATACTCAAAAAGATTTAAAATATTTTAATGATTTATATTATATTTTAATGATTTAGATTTATAAGCTGAGGCTTTTTTCCGCCTCCGTGGTGTAATGGTAAACGTGTTTAGCTACCGTGCTGGTGATCCAGAGTTCGATTCCCAGTGGAGGATGAAAATATATATTGATGATTTTACACTCTTATATTTATATAAGAGTGCGCCTCCGTAGTGTAATGGTCAGCACGCTCGGCTACCGTTCTGGAGGTCCCGGGTTCGATTCCTAAGGGGGGTAAAATAAATATAAGTGATTTTTTCACTGTAATATTTATTCAAAATTACCATGGACTGGTACCTGAAGCGGAGGGCTGATCACCTTTCCTTCATGTATCAACGATCAAGATAACACTGCGTTTATATGACACAGTGCCCTTTGCACCATTGGGGTGCGGATAAGGGTTTTATTATTATTATTATTATATTTATATATTATTACCCTGGATATGTTCCTGTAACGCAGGAGTGATCACCTCGCCTTCATTTAACTATTTATTTATTTATTTTTTTTATTTATTTCAAAACATATTACATACATAAGTCATATATACATATAATATTCCCGATGAGTAATTTCTATTTCTCATTTCGGGACATGGGATTAAGGTTAACAAGACTGGAACACAAATAATAAAGTAACAAAAAAGATTTTTTTTAAATAACCAAAACTAATACATGGCAAAAGATAAAAACAACAAACAGGTATAATAAATGGGCACAAGAAGCATATTTAAAAAAATAATCAAGGTAACACTGCGTCAATACGATGCAGTGCCCTATGCACCATTGAGTGCGGAAAAGGGTTAGAAAAAAAATGTCAAGATGTCAAAAATATGTAAAATATAGTAACCAAGAAACCCAGATTGGTCAACAAGTATTTGGACACACTTAAAACGTTGTGAATAATTACAGGCTGATCGAGTGATCACTTAACACACGTGTAACATTCACCATTCTATGCACCTAATGGTGCATAGGGCACCTTACCTTCATGTGAGTAACGATCAAGATGACGCTGGGTCAATACAATGCAGTGTCCTATGCACTATTGGGTCAGAAGAAATAGAAGAATATGCTGACAATAAGCCCGCGACACTCGATCGGTCCATCATGAGATGTGCTAATGAACTAAGTATTTTCATATTATTTTTAGACATCTCATCAAAGATGAAGAAGAATTTGGAAGTCTGGGCATTTACAGGGCTGACGACCGTCATAGGCTGGTTTAAGTGATCACTTTACACGCGTGTAACATTCACCAATTCTACCCATTATTGACAACCACACTACTTAAATTCTTGGAAGTTCTATATATATATGAACCAATTTTGAAACATTGTTCTTGAATCACTAGAACTACACTAGAGGCATCTATTGGTGAGATGAAAAGAATCTTTGTATTGAAGAATATGAAAAAAATCTCCTGTAATTGGAGATAACCCAGATTTTGTTAACAAGTATTTGGACACATTCAAATTGTTTTATATAACTTTTTTTTTTTTTTTTGGAATCTGAGCCCACCATCCACCCGCAGCAGTTATAGAGTCCTGAGGGACTCTCTGTCAGCTGCACATAGAGGAAAATCTTCAAAATATTTCCGAAGAAATAAATATTGCTCTATTCAATTAATGAGGGGGGAGGAGGATGTACGGACAGAGGCCGACACTTCATCCCCACCCCTCGGGATCCCCTCATTACCTCTTTTAATTTTAATAAAATAAAAACAATAAGAACAAAAAAAAAAAAAAAAACAATGTTTCCAAAAAATAAAAAACAGAATACAATACGTATGCGGCTCAGGTATGGGTACATCGTTTGGATATCGGGGTGGCTAGACTGGCACTCCTTCGTGGACAGAGGGTTCCCTTGCTGGCACTGACAAGGGCATATCGGACTGTGGCGTCTGAGACCCTTCCTGTGCTCGCAGGAGTTCTCCCGATAGACTTGGAGACCAAAGAGGCAGTAGCAAAACGGTCTGTGAGGAAAGGAGAGAGTTTGGAATACTTCGGTATCGTGCTGTGCCCTTCCGAGACAGGATTTAGCGAGTTATGTAACGTCATGCGAGGCTTAACTCTCAATCAATGGCAGAATAGATGGGATATGGCACCAACAGGGAGATGGACGTGCTCTTTTTTACCTTCCATCAGACACAGGATGTGTAGCGAGTTTTTGGTTTTTGATCATCATACTGCACAAATGGTCTCTGGACACGGGGAGTTTAGAGACAAGCTTTATAAGCTTGGACTTTCTTCTGTTTCGGGCTGTGCTTGCGGCGATGAACATCAATCGGCCGAACACATCCTGTGGCATTGTGTGCTATTGGATGACGCCAGAGATGAGATGCTGAATGGTCTGACAGGGGTCATGCGACCAGCGTGGAATGTTTTATATAACTATGTATTTGTTTGCAGGTAACATCAGAAGGTTCCGGCGCGTCTGTGAGCACATCCAGAACTGCGTGTGCAGAAGTGCGGGCAGCGCCTCCAGACCGGCTCCCCCGAGGTCGCCCAGGGCCCAGCGCAAGCACCAACCTCATCATGGTATGCAGAAATCATCATATCAACAACGTAACTCTTCTTCACTTCCTTCGTCATCAGCCCTCTGACCTCCACTGCTGGATATAGACCTCTTCTAATGTGTAAAGGCAACTAGCCGTAACTCAAGTTGCGGCTGTTTGGCGTAACACGGCCCAAAGCATTCTTATACCAACCCTCTATCACATACAATCACAGTTTTGCTGTATCTCTTTCCTTTACCGAGATATTAATTATCCAAATAGCTGAAAAATTATATTAATTTGATACATCGCTCACTCCTTTCAAGAACGTCATAAATCAAAAAACTTGATTTTTCAGGAGAACGTTTTTAAAGTTTAAAAATATAACACAATGTATTAAAAATGAATATCAAGCCACTTTTTGAACTTTTTACTGTGCAACAGATCTCTTTAGGTAAAACCTGAAGGTTTTTTTTTGCATTTGCAAAATATTTAGTATATTTAAAAAAATAATTAAACAATACCTTTTCTTCAAAATGTGAAAACAACATTTTCGGCCCTGTGGCGGGTAAATATTAAATTTAAAACATGCCTCTTTTGCTGGAATATAGTACATTTTCTGGGCATCCCGAAAACATGCACAACTGAAAATTTACCTTTTTTGATTTATGACGTTCTTGAAAGGAGTGAGTGACATGTGTTGGCAAAAAACATCATTTAAGTTAACTTTAAACTCGTTTATCTCAAAACTACTGTTTTTAACATGCGGCTATTTGCCTTTGCACATTAGTCATTCCCTTTTTTCCTCCGGACGGTTGCTGCTTGCAGCCAGTTTCTACCCCCCACAGCGGCTATGTCGTCGGACCATCTCTTTTGGGGTCTTCCGACACCTCTTTTGTTCTCCCGAGATCTCCATCGTAAAAAATTGGGGTCCGTTTTGTGGGTTACTGTTTTGCAATATATCCTGCCCATCGCCATTCGAGTTTTGCCACACGATCCATGATATCCTCTACTTGATAATTTTCTAGGTAACTTCATTTTTTATTTCATCCTAAGGCTAAAACCAAGCATGGATCTTTCTATGGATCGCTGTGTACACCTGAGTTTCTCTGCATTTCTCTTTGTCAGAGCTGAATCCATTGTGTACTGCCAGTTTAGCTTTCGCTGATTGGTCTTTATTTGCTATAACTGACTTCAATGTACCGTTCCCTCTCATTTCCATCCCTAGAAAACATACTCCCCAGATATATAGGAAGCCATCTACCTGTTCCATAATTTCCCCATTCACTACTATTTCCTACCCAGATCTACATTCATCTCTTTCAAAACCCATGACTTTGGATTAGCTGCACATTCATGAGCAAGTCACTTCCCTTGTACACACCATACACCCTTGTCACCAGCTCCTGCAGGTCTTCTCTACTATCGGCAAGAAACACAGCATCGTCAGCATACAAAATGCAACAGACAGTCAAGTCAATTGCCAATGCAATTATCCATGTATGGACTAAACAGTCACAGTGACATTACACATCCCTGTTTAAAGCTTCTTAAAAAAACCATGACTTTTGCTGCACATCCATCAGCAAGTCATATAACACAATTTAACACAGTAATGCGTCTGATGAATGTTTCTATTTTAATATATCTATGTTTTTCTTATCACATGTATAGGAGGCGGTGAGTCCGTCAGTGAGAGTCTCAGTGGCGGCTCCACAGACAGCTGCGACCGACTGCAAACTCCGTCCGCAAGACAGGTATACAATGTAATAAACCCTCATTTCTTCACTTTATCTATTTCTTTTACTATGCTGAGTCCAAGCCCACAAAATATTGCGAACCTACTTCTATGTTTAGTCCAAGGGCATAATATTTTTGCTTACGCCTTAATAATCTTCTTCATTGTTCCAAATTCAAAATATATTGCTTATATCTGCTATGTTGAGTCCAAGCCCATAGCACATTGCTTACGCCTAGTTCTATGTTGAGTTCAAAGCCACAATGTATTACTTACGCCTTTATTGACTCAAAATACAAAACATATTCACGACATTTTTGCGTGTGTCCAAATCCTTGTTAACACATCAGGGCTACAATTTGACAACTTAACATAAATGAAGAAGAATATGGAAGTCTGGGTATTTTTTTTTTATTATGTACAAGGTTTATAGATCATTTAGTGGATTTTTGTTTCTTCTAGCTAATTAAATATGTTTTTATTTGAATCTGTGTTGGGAACAGGAGGGATAATCTAGTGTGGGCCAGTCAGGAACTTGTCAGCATTTGCTCATTGCTGGGAGGAAACCACGTTGCACTCCTCAGGAGAAGGCGGACTGCTGACTGTCAATGACAGTCTGGGTATTTACAGGGCTGACGACCTATCATAAGCTGACTGAGTGACTACTAAACCAGTCCATGACAAGTTGTAAGCCCTGTAAATATCCAGGCTGGCATATTCTTCTTCATCTGTGTCGAGATGTCAACATGTAAAAATTACTCCAAGAGGAGAAGCCCAGATTTGTGAACAAGGATTTGGATACACACAAAAATGTCACCACAGCTCGTATTATTTTTTGACATCTCATCAAAGATGAAGAAGAATATGGATGTCTGGGCATTTACGGGGCTGACGACCGTCATAGGCTGGTTTCAGTGATCACTTTACACATGTCTAACATTCATTAATTCTACCTATTATTGACAACCACACTACTCAAATTCTTGGAAGTTCTATATATATGAGCCAATTCAGAAACATTGTTCTTGAATCACTATAACTTCACTAGAGACATCTATTGGTGAGATGAATATTCCATATTCTTCTTCATCTTTGATGAGATGTCAAAAAATAATATGAAAATTATTTCCTATAATTAGAGATGATCCAGATTTGTGAACAAGTATTTGGACACACTCAAAATGTTCTTCATAATAGCTCTGTGCGACAAAACGAAATGTAATATCTCTAAGCATTGGCTGGTATATGATTATGCAGACACTCCAGACTGTCAATAAGCATGATGCTGGCTTCAACGTGGCAAAAATGATATGATTAATTGTGGAATTTCCAGTTGGAGGCCGAGATGGGGAGCTGCGACTCGTCAGTGTTCGACAGCGTCAAGAGTCCAACTTCGCACACATCGCTGGATGGGGTGAATCAGGTACCATAAAATTAATTATGTTTTTAAATATATCGCTCACTCCTTTCAACAACGTCATAAATCAAAAAACTTGATTTTTCAGGAGATCGTTTTCAAAGTTTAAAAATATATTGAAATGTATTAAAAATAAATATCAAGCCACTTATTAAACTTTTTACTTTGCAACAGATCTTTTTAGTTAAAACCTGAATGTTTTTTCTCCATTGGAAAAATATTTAGTATATTTAAAAAATAATTTCTTTTCTTCAAAATGCAAAAACAACACTTTCTGCCCTGTAGCAGGTAAATATTAAGTTAAAAATATGCCGTTTTTGCTGGGATATAGTACATTTTCTGGCCATTCCGAAAACGCGCATAACTGAAAATTTTCAATTTTTGATATATGATGTTGTTGAAAGGAATGAGTGATATATATTTTTTTTCTCTTCACATATTTTGATTTATATATATAAATTGTATGCTCTTATGAGTTTTATTATTAACGGCAATGTAAAAGCTCCCATAATTGTGTTGACAAACGTATTGCCGAGCTACGCCTCTTATTAGTTAGTTTAGGTTAGTTAGTGTAGCGCTTGGGCCAAAATATATATTATATTAGTTTTTACATACTAATATTTATTTTATGTTACCCTAGACTGGTATCTGAAGCAAATGACTGCGTTGCCTTGAAGGAAGATAACTTTGCCTTCATATAATAAGTGATCAATTGAACAAAGTTTCAATTTGATTCAGTGTCCTATGCGCTAGTGGGGGAGGATAATGTAAAATGGAGAATATATAGTTTAAGTCTTGTATTCGCAATGGTCTTGGATCCCTTTCACAAATGGATAGTAATTCAACAGACTTGAATATCATCGAAATACACAGACATAACCACATATGCCCTTCATCTAACTGGAACATTTATTTTCCTAATCTCACCACAGAACGGAGACGGAAGTACCTCGACACACGACGCCGGAAACGGAAATTCCAGACACTACAGCTCCTCTAGCCAACACAGCCAGCACAGCCAACATAGCCAGCATAGCCAGCACAGCCAACATAGCCAGCATAGCCAACACCACGCACCGGTAGTGAGCCAGAATCAAAATCAGAACGGGTCCAGCTCTTCTGTGGCCTCTTGCTCCAATACCACGCCCGGAGGGTCCTTCAAGATCCATGTAAGTCAATAAATATTATTTTGCTGACATCTCATTAAAGGTGAAGAAGAATATGGAAGTCTGAGCATTTACGGGGCTGACGACCGTCATAGGCTGGTGATCACTTTACACACGTGTAACATTCACTAATTATACCTACCCGCTATTGACCACACTACTCAAATTCTTGGAAGTTTGACATCTCATCAAAGATGAAGAAGAATATGGATGTCTGGGCATTTACGGGGCTGACGACGTCATAGGGTGGTTTAAGTGATCACTTTACATGTGTAACATTCACCAATTGTACCCATTATTGACAACCACACTACTCAAATTCTTGGAAGTTCTATATATATATGAACCAATATATATCACTGCATATTATATTGAACGTTAATTGTTTCAACGCAGGTAGATCAGCTCTGCACTACAAGATTTAGTATTTTATTTTTTTTAGGTTTGAATTATTTGTCATATTTTGTTGTATTGTTGGTTTCCAGTGCAGCGTCAAGTCTTCTGGCGTCTCTAGGAGGGCTTCCTCAGGGTCTGGATCACCTTCAAGACGGGCTTCCACGGCCTCCAGCTCCTTGGACCAAGGCGCCCTGAGGATGGCGCTCTGTCGGGAGACAGCTGAAGCCCGAGGTTTTTTATATATTTTTTTATTTCTATTATTTTTTGTACCTTGCTTAAACATATCAAGAACGTCATAAATCAAAATACTTGATTTTTCAGTAGAACGTTTTTAAAGTTTAAAAATATAATACAATGTATTAAAAATAAATATCAAGCCGCTTATTGAACCTATTACTGTGCAACAGAACTTTTTAGGTTAAACCTGAAGGTTTTTTCTCCATTTGAAAAATATTTAGTATATTTAAAAAAATAATTAAACAATACCCTTTCTTCAAAATGCAAAAACAACACTTTCTGCCCTGTAGCGGGTAAATATTAAGTTAAAAATATGTCTCTTTTGCTGGGATATAGTACATTGTCTGGGCATTCTGAAAACATGCACAACTGAAAATTGACGTTTTTTGATTTATGACGTTCTTGAATGGAGTGAGCGATATATGCAAGGTGAAAATGTACAAAAGAGAGATTGTTGAAATTCTTTTGAAAGTATAGATTTATTTAATATATTGTTATCCACCTTGAAGTGTGTACTTTCTCAGCATTTCTTCTCCATGTTATAATGGATAAATGGAAACGTTGTGTTTCACTCTCTCTCGCTGCTCGCTGATAGTGTGTGAAGGAGACGTGTATTGACCAGTGCTTACTATTTGTTATTTCATTATTATTTTATGTTTAAGACTTTTTGTTTCTCTATTAGTGTATTTTTATATTAGATACTGTATATATGTATTATTTTAAAGGCATTAGTGGGGCATACTTAGGCTCTACACATCGCTCACTCCTTTCAACAATGTCATATATCAAAAATTGTAAATTTTCAGTTGTGCATGTTTTCAGAATGCCCAGAAAATGTACTATATCCCAGCAAAAGCGACATATTTTTAACTTGATATTTACCCGCTACAGGGCAGAAAGTGTTGTTTTTGCACGTTGAAGAAAAGTTATTGTTTAATTATTTTTTTAAATTTACTAAATATTTTTCAAATGGAGAAAAAACCTTAAGGTTTTACCTAAAAATATCTTTTGCACAGTAAAAAGATCAAAAAGTGGCTCGATATTTATTTTTTTTACATTTTATTATATTTTTAAACTTTAAAAACGATCTCCTGAAAAAACATGTTTTTTGATATTTGACGTTGTCGAAAGGAGTGAGCGATATGCTTGTAAGTTTTCGAATGGCTACACTGAAAAATAATTATTATTAAAACCCTTATCCGCACCCCAATGGTGCATAGGGCACTGCATCATATAAACGCAGTGTTATCTTGATCACTAACACATGAAGGAAAGGTGATCAGCCCTCCGCTTCAGGCACCAGTCCAAGGTTGAATAAGTATTAGAGTGAAAAAATCACTTATATTTATATGACCCCCCCTGGAATCGAACCCGGGACCTCCAGAACGGTAGCCGAGCGTGCTGACCATTACACTACGGAGGCGGACAAAAAAATAATATGTAATAATAATATTTATATCATAATGTATTGTGTTTCAGCTGCCCACACAAAGAGATCCTCTTCAGAGTGCAAGGAGGCCTGGAGAGGCCTCAGAGATGAGAGTCCTTGTGGACCAAGAGAACACCAGCCTCCTCACACTTGAGCGTGATCTGATGTGACCCGACAACCCCTGACCTGATCAAGACATCCGAAATACGAGGATATTCCAACGCTTGCAACATTTCACATCTACCAGCAATTGTATATTAAAAAAAAAAACGTTTGTTCGCAATTAATTCTAGCAAATATTAATCAATAAAAAAATAAGGAGGCAGACATCCTTACAAATGAGCAATAAAAACAT
The DNA here is from genome assembly GCF_059751285.1 of Brachycentrus maculatus. Lineage (NCBI taxonomy): Eukaryota > Metazoa > Arthropoda > Insecta > Trichoptera > Brachycentridae > Brachycentrus > Brachycentrus maculatus. Next base: position 445,853 of record NW_028281259.1, on the reverse strand, counting down.
GCATGTGCCCAATGGTGCATAGGGCACTGCGTCATATAAACGCAGAGTTAACTTGATCGTTTTACACATGAAGGAAAGGTGATCAGCCCTCCGCTTCAGGCACCAGTCCAGGGTAATATTGAATAAATATTACAGTGAAAAAATCACTTATATTTATTTTACCCCCCTTGGGAATCGGACCCGGGACCTCCAGAACGGTAGCCGAGCGTGCTAACCATTACTCTACGGAGGCGGACTATATATATGTATATATATATATATATATATATATATATATATATATATATATATATATATATATATATATATATATATATATATATAAAAATATATATATATATATATATATATATATATATATATATATATATATATATATATATATATATATATATATATATATATATATATATATATATATATATATATATATATAAATTTCCTTAAAAATCGAGCAATATTTTTAATAAAATAATGGCAAACTTGATAAAAAATTTGTCAATTATTTGTGACATTAAAATACTAAAATGTTGATATTTTTTAATCAATGACGCATTGGAACAGTATATACCTTCAATATTACCGTCCTTGAAGTGAATATTTTTTTATTATTTTTTTTAAATTTATATTTTTGTTTTTATTATTTTATTTATTGTTTTGGCATTAACTTTGTGGTAAGACATGTTACAATGATTAAAGAAAACACTTGTTTTTTACCACTTGAGTTTTATTATAGACTACATGCTTCAGAAGTTAAACTTCCATCATTCAGGTCTGTATAATAACTAAAATATAAAATATAAAATTGTTCTATAAATAAGGAGAGGGGAAAGTTAGGGGAAGGGGGTTAGTCAAGGAGCGGAGTTTGAAAACAAAGGAAAAATGGAAAGCAAAGGTGAAGAATTTTGAAACAATATATTATTTAAAAAATTATTATTAGAATTCAGTTTTTTTTGGATATCTAAATTTTCAAGATAATTCATAATTTGGCCTTTATATGGAACAAGGTGTAATAATTTTAATTCTAATAATAATTTATTAAATAATATATTGTTTCAAAATATTTCACCTTTGCTTTCCATTTTTCCTTTGTTTTCAAACTCCGTTCCTTGACTAACCCCTTTTCCTTACTTTCCCCTCTCCTTATTTATAGAACAATTTTATATTTAATATTTTAGCTATTATACAGACCTGAATGATGGAAGTTTAACTTCTGAAACATGTAGTCTATAATAAAACTCAAGTGGTAAAAAACAAGTGTTTTCTTTAATCATTGTTTTTATTATTTACACAAATATTTCAATTTCATACTATTTCTGTGAGCCTAAGCGGCTCATTGTTAGAAATAGGTATCAAATTGTGGTGGAGTGGGTTCGAACCGAGAAACTCTGACTTAATAGTCCGCGACACTAACCACGGGACCACAACCCGACACAATAATAATACTTAAAAAAATGTTTGTAAAAAATACATTATTGGCACTTGATTTGAAAGAAGAAAAAAAAACAAAATTTATTTAAAATACGATGAAACGGTCTTTACTGGGTTTTAATTAACTTTGATATTTTACTATATTCATTCATTTCAACCCTTATCCGCACCCTAAAGGTGCATAGGGCACTGCATCATACGAACGCAGTGTTATCTTGATAGTTAACACATGAAGGAAAGCTGATCAGCCCTCCGCTTCAGGGTAATATGGAATAAATATTAGAGTGAAAAAATCACTTTTATTTATTTGACCCCCGTGGAAATCGAACCTGGGACCTCCAGAAAGGTAGCCGAGCGCGCTGACCATTACACTACGGAGACGCTATTAGGTAGAATAAAATAACAACTATGTAGTTTTTTCCACATTAATTTTTTTTGACCAGCAACCGGGTTTCGTCGCAACCGACATCATCAGACTCGTGATGATTAGTGATCACCAGTCTGATGATGTCGGCTAAGACAAAACCCTGGTCAAATAAAATTCATGTAAAAAAAACTAAATAGTTCTTATTTTATTTTGTAAAATATAGTTCCACCTAGAAATACCAGTACAAAATTTGAATATAAGTACGAAATTAATAGAAATAAATACCGAATTTGGTAAAATACTAATTGGTATTTCTAAAAATTCGTTGGATATCTGCTATTTGAGATCAAAATTAAGTGAAACCTGTGTAAATGATGACTTATTCAATATCTAAACAATTAAATAAAAATATAATCACAATGAATACCGCATTTGGCAAAATACTAATTGGTATTTCTACAAATTCGTTAATTATTTGTTATTCAAGAGAAAGATTTTGTGAAACTTGAGTAAACGAAGACTTATTCGATACTTCACAATATCAATATGAACAAATTTGAAATGAATACCATATTTAGGGAAATACTAATTGGTATTTCTACAAATTCGTTAATTATTTGTTATTCAAGAGAAAGATTTTGTGAAACTTGAGTAAACAAAGACTTATTCAATATTTCACAATATCAATATGAACAAATTTGAAATGAATACCATATTTAGGGAAATACTAATTGGTATTTCTACAAATTCGTTAATTATTTGTTATTCAAGAGAAAGATTATGTGAAATTTGAGTAAACGAAGACTTATTCAATATTTCACAATATCAATACGAACAAATTTGAAATAAATACAATATTTGGCGAAATACTAATTGGTATTTCTACAAATTCGTTAATTATTTGTTATTCAAGAGAAAGATTTTGTGAAACTTGAGTAAACGAAGACTTATTCAATATTTCACAATATCAATATGAACCAATTTGAAATGAATACCATATTTGGGGAAATACTAATTGGTATTTCTACAAATTCGTTAATTATTTGTTATTCAAGAGAAAGATTATGTGAAATTTGAGTAAACGAAGACTTGTTTGATATTTCACAATATCAATATGAACCAATTTGAAATGAATACCATATTTGGGGAAATACTAATTGGTATTTCTACAAATTCGTTAATTATTTGTTTTTCAAGAGAAAGATTATGTGAAACTTGAGTAAACTAAGACTTATTCAATATTTCACAATATCAATATGAACAAATTTGAAATGAATACCATATTTGGGGAAATACTAATTGGTATTTCTACAAATTCGTTAATTATTTGTTATTCAAGAGAAAGATTATGTGAAACTTGAGTAAACGAAGACTTGTTTGATATTTCGCAATATGAATATGAACAAATTTGAAATGAATACCATATTTAGGGAAATACTAATTGGTATTTCTAAAAATTCGCCAACGATTTGTTATTTGAGAACAAAAATACAGTAGAACCTGGACTTTTTAAATACAAAACAGTGTTTCTACATTACGGAGAGGACATTTGTCAGAAATCGATGAAATTCGTGAACGATGTCGATGTAATGATATAACAATAATTGCCTGCCATTAATTAGTGCTTTAGGATGTAATTTATTTAATGTAAGTTTCATCATTTGTGTAATTTAAAGAGTGTTTCTGTATATATCTGTAGGATTAAGTATGACAAATGTGATGATCCATCGCTTAACTTAAGGTATTATCGTAATTTCTAAGTCTAAGGCTATAAAACGATGAATTTTGTTGTAAATTTTGTAGATCGCCTGCAGAATAGGCTGTGTTAATTTTTCAGGAAGGCAAACGAATCAGAAATTTAAACAATACAGCAATATTATACAATTGTGTTCAATTTGCTAACTAATTCACTAATCTTCACCCCGATTTCTTTAGGGATAGGCAGGGAATAGAACGCCAAACCACCTGTCTTTGCAAACAACCTTCGTATCCTTTGCATATCGCTCACTCCTTTCAACAACGTCATATATTAAAAAACTTGATTTTTCAGGAGATCATTTCTAATGTTTAAAAATATAATTAAATGTATTAAAAATAAATATCAAGCCACTTATTGAACTTTTGACTGTGCAACAGATCTTTTTAGGTAAAACCTGAATGTTATTTCTCCTTTTGAAAAATATTTAGTTTTTTTAAAAAAATTATAAAACAATACCTTTTCTTCAAAATGCAAAAACAACACTTTCTGCCCTGTAGCGGGTAAATATTAAGTTAAAAATATGCCGCTTTTGCTGGGATATAGTACATTTTCTGGGCATTCCGAAAACATGCACAACTGGAAATTGATGATGATGAAATAATTGGCGGGTATGTATGAGGATGCATGAATGTAGAAGAGGAGATTTTTTTTGCAAAGACAAAGTGGTGAAAGAAAAGAGAAAGAGTGGTGTGGCGTTCTATTTTCTTTGTTCTTCCCCTACGGAGAAGCGGGGTGATGGTTAGTTACATATATATATATATATATATATATATATATATATATATATATATATATATATATATATATATATATATATATATATATATATATATATATATATATATATATATATATATATATATATATATATATATATATATATATATATATATATATTTCTGTTCAGGAAATTCGTCTCCCTCTAGCCCCAATCCGCCTCCGATAAGGCACTGCATCGAATCGAAGCAGTGTTATCTTGATTGTTAATCACGCAAAGGTACATTCCAGGGTGATGTTAGCTAAAATCTAAGCGAACAATCTCTTGGACCTCTCGGGAATTGAACCCGGGACCTCCGGCACGCTAACCACTGCACCGCGAAGGGGGCAAGAGATAGGAGGCTAGTTTTTGCTATATTACGACGTTTTTATTTTTGAGATGCGTTGGTTTGACGGAATCCTACAACTGTGTTGTTTAAATCGTTACCTGCGAGCAGAACTGTCCTTACTGCATTCAAGGACCTGTATGCCGAACAAAATCAGTACAATGAAAGGGACCAAGTCCAATTTTGATTGCTTTAGATCAACATTTCTATATGAATGAAGAAGAATACGGTATTCTTCGCATTTAAGGGGCTTACGACCTGTCATGGTATAATTTAAGCGGTCACTTTGCACACTTTTGTAATGTTTACTATTCAGCTGCTATGATATTCAACAGATGGCGCTGCCATCACGATAAAAAAGGTTTTTTTTTATTTTTACGTGATGGGGCTTACGACCTGTCATGGTGTAGTTTAAGCGATCACTTTGCACACTTTTGTAATGTTTACTATTCAGTTGCTATGATATTCATTACTATGACATTCAACAGATGGCGCTGCCATCACGTAAAAAAAAGCTTTTTTTTTTTTTTTTAAATATATAAAACACATGTTTTTAGCTGTAACAGATTTATAAAAACCCGAGTATTTGATCGGTCGATGAATGCCTTTAGAAGATTAAAAATTTTGAACAAATAATTATATATTTTGTTATTTATGCTACCGTAGAACGGGGCTACTTGAACTTTGATGTGTTGCTTGAGCCCAGTACAAAAAAAAATTCAAATCTGTATTTGGTCTACAATAATGAACGTATGGACATGATTCATTGTTTCCCTGACAGGTGACACTTATTGTCACCATACTTCTATCCATACCACAGTATAATTTTTTTTGTTCTGGGCTCAAGTAACACATCAAAATTCAAGTAGCCCCGTTCTACGGTAGCATAAATAACAAAATATATAATAATTTGTTCTAAATTTTAAATCTCCTAAAGGCATTCATTGACCGATCGAATACTCGTGTTTTTATATATCGGTGACAGCTGTAAAAATGTTATTTTTTATATTAAAAAAAATGGTTTTTTATCATGATGGCAGCGCCATCTGTTGATTATCATAGCAACTGAATAGTAAACATTACATATAATAATAAAACCCTTATCCGCACCCCAATGGTGCATAGGGCACTGCTTTTATATAAACGCAGTGTTATCTTAATCGTTTACAGATGAAGGAAAGGTGATCAGCCCCCCGCTTCAGGACCAGTCCAGGGTAATATTGAATAAATATTACAGTGGAAAAAATCACTTATATTTATTTGACCCCCCTGGGAATCGAACCCGGGACCTCCAGAACGGTAGCCGAGCGGGCTGTTCATTACACTACGGAGGCGAACAAAACATTACATATGTGTGTAAAATGATCGCTTAAACTATACCATGCCAGGTCGTAAGCCCCCTAAATGCGAAGAATACCGTATTCCTCTTCTTTCGTATTGAGATTTTGATCTATAGCAATAAAAATTGGACTTGGCCCCTTTCATTTTGATGGTGACAAGTACAAATTGACTTTTTTGAGTTAGGACAGTTCTGTTCTCAGGCGACAAGGCAAGCTTTTTATAAATGCTGATAAATCTACCATGCCTAGCGTTAAAGATAGGTGAAATTCGATTGTAAAGATGTGTGGGCGCACGCTCGCAGTTGCTTGTCGCGTCGCGGGCTCAGTGCCCGCGCAAATATTTTTGCATATTTATAAATTATATGTACCTTATGTAATTTTTTTAAATATTAATTATCACTACCTTAATATATGAATAAAATTTGTTAAATAAATTTGTGAAGGGTCCTAAGTACTATTTACTAGTCGCTTCTACGTTATGTATGTTCTCTCGCTACTAATCTAAAAAAAAATACAAATCTCTTTCAATCTTTGCTGTTTTGCAGATCTTCCTTATTTTTCGACCGTGTTTCGGACGCCAAAATCACTTCTTCTTCTTAAAAAATTAAGATAGGAGAGATTTAGCGTGAGAGACAGAGAAAGAGTATCTGTAATGAAAAATAACGATTCAAAAATTGCTTTAAAAACATTCTGTTTATTCAATATTTACACTGTCATTAGTAATAATTGGCCACAGAACAGTGTGGCGTTCTATACCCTCTGGCTATCCTTGCGGAGAAGTGGCATCATGGTTACCTAGTTTAAATATGTATGTATATATATATATATATATATATATATATATATATATATATATATATATATATATATATATATATATATATCCTCTTCAAACCCTTATCCGTACCCCAATGGTGCATAGGGAACTGCATCATATAAACACAGTGTTATCGTGATCGTTAACACATGAAGGAAAGGTGATCAGCCCTCCTCTTCGGGTACCAATCCAGGGTAATATAAAATAAATAGAAGAGAAAAAATCACTTTTATTTATTGTACATACAGTTCGATTAGCTCTTTTTCTCTACGTTGTATCTTTCCTCTCTCTCATGTAACGAAATGCGCCTAGTAAACGTGACGTGTCCTTGAAATCACTATCGATTCTTGTCCAATTATCAATTATTGAATAAGAGAGGTGATAACATACATCCCTGAGGAATTCCAACAGTGATGTGACACTGTCCACTTTTACATACACTGAGCTGTCATCAAACACATATCGCTCACTCCTTTCAACAACGTCATAAATCAAAAAACTTGATTTTTCAGGAGATCGTTTTTAAAGTTTAAGAATATAATACAATGTATTAAAAATATATATATAAAACTAACTGACGCCGCTTCACCGCAGGGGTAGGCAGAGAGAATCGAACGCCACACCACTCTGTCTTTGCAAACATTCTTTGCCTCTTCTACATTCATGCATCTCCTCATACATACTCGACGATTATTACGACTCCTGACCCGGCCGCTTTCAAGTATTTGACATACCTGATTGTGCCAAGTTTTCCTCGGTCGTCCTCTGCTTCTTTTTCCAACTACATTCGCCTCATAAATTTGTTTAACCGCTCTTTCTTCACTCATACGCTCCACATGTCCAAACCATCTCAACACACCTTTCTTAATTTTATCGATAATGCTTATCTCAGCCTTACATTCTTTCCTTATTTCATCATTCGAACATCTATCAAACATCGTTTTGCCACACATTCGTCTGAGGGACCACATTTGGACTGCATTCAGTCTGCTTTCATCCTTCTTTTGCCAACTGCATGCTTCGCTTCCATACATAATATATATCAAGCCACTTATTGAACTTTTTACTGTGCAACAGATATTTTTAGGTAAAACTTGAATGTTTTTTCTCCATTTAAAAATATTTAGTATATTTAAAAATAATAATAAAACAATACATTTTCTTCAAAATGCAGAAACAACGCTTTCTGCCCTGTAGCGGGTAAATATTTAGTTAAAAATATGCCACTTTTGCTGGGATATAGTACATTTTCTGGGCATTCCGAAAACATGGACAACTGAAAATTGACGATTGTTGATATATGACGTTGTTGAAAGGAGTGAGCGATATGATATTCTTCTTCTTCTTACTTCTTATAGATCATCGGATCTGTCTGTTAAGTTATCTGTGTCTTGTGACGTGGACAGGCAGCTGTCACATATCGCTTTTGGGATGATTTTGATCCTTTGATACTGTTGAAAAATATTGAATCAAGAATTGATGTAGAACAAAACAGCAAAGATTTGAAAGAGGTAATTTTCTCATTGATCCTGAATTATCTCATGAGATGTATAGACTAGTTCTTGTAAATAAAAGATAATGTTTGTAGCAATGTGAAAAAATGTGTAAGATTGAAAAGCGTCGAAGAGTATTACAAGTCAAAACAGGTCAATTTTAAAATTTTCGTTAGCAAAATTCAGTACTAGTTCATTTAAACTGTTTTTTTTTTAAAGCCTTTTTTAAAAAATAAACTAAACTTGTAAGTAAAAGATGAATGAAAGTATGATGGGAATGTGTTCGAGATCCTTTTATGAAAAGATGTATGTCTTCTTCTTCCTGGCTCCATCCTAATTTATCATCTTTGCAGACTGTTGTGGTCAGCTCTCCTCGTCCTCAGGCTGTAGGTCCTTCTGTCATGGACAACGTCACCTAGGTCATGCCTTCGTATCATGTTATTTTTCTGCAGCATCCGTGAATTCTTTGGTCTTCCTCTAGATGTCTTTCGAGGAAGATCCATAGCGATTACCTGGTTCACAATATCAAAAATATATCAGCTAAATTTCCCATAATTGGAAAAAAATACCACATAGTAAAAACGGAGTCCTTAATTTATGGAAGTGAAGCATGGAGTTTGCAAAAGGAGGATGAAAGAAGGTTGAATGCAGTCTGAATGCGATCTCTCAGTGCGGCAAGGCCATGTATGGTAGGTGTTCCAATGGTGATATAAGGAAAGGGTGCAAGACTGAGATGAGCACTATCCAGCAAACTAAGGAAGGCGGGTTGGGATGGTTTGGGAAGGATGAGAGTAGACTGGATGCCATCTCTCAGTGCGGCAAGACTATGTATGGTAGATGTTCCAATGGTGATATAAGGAAAGGGTGCAAGGCTGAGATGAGCACTATCCAGCAAACTAAGGAAGGTGTGTTGAGATGGTTTGGGCACGTGGAACCAATAAGTGAGGAAAGATCTGTGAATATCTAGCTGAATAAAAGAACAGAGGAAGACCAAGAATAACATGACTCGATCAAGTATTTCAAATACTTAGGCATCGTCAGATCAGGAAACGGAATAATCGGCGGGTATGTATGAGGAGATGCACGAATGTGGAATAGGGAAAGATTGTTTTGAAAAGACAGATGTTAGACAGTGGTGGTTAGTTAGTTAGTTAGTTAATTTAATTTAATTTAATAAAATATACAACCGTGTGATAATTCAGGATATATATATATATATATATATATATATATATATATATATATATATATATATATATATATATATATATATATATATATATATATATATATATATATATATATATATATATATTTATATATGTATATCTATGTATAATTTCGTCTTATTTTTACATATGTATGACAAAAGGCAATATATCCGTTTATTTTCTGGAAATAATGTACCATAAGTTTTATAAAACGTGCAATATTTTTGTTCAATTTTAAAATAAAAAAAATATTTATTTATTTACATTTTAAATAGGTCGTTTGTTTCGTTCAAGTTTTGTTATATGGAAAAATAAATGTATCAAAAATTATCTCTAAGGAAATTGTGGTTAAAACGTTCACGAATTCTCTATTAAGTTTTCTTTATCGAATCATACATATTTCTTCATCCAGCCCTTATCCGCACATCCAATGGTGCATAGGGCATCAATCGAATTGACGCAGTGTTAAATTGATCGTTGATTATTCGAGCGGATCAGTCTTGAGCTTCGGGTGATGGACTGGGCACTTTACCGTCATATAACTTACTTAATCAAAAAGAGGCGTAGCTCGGCACTACGTTTGTCAATCCGAGTTGAGAAAGCTCACTACGACATTGTCATATTTGTAGCAGTATATAAATATATATATATATATATGTATATATATATATATATATATATATATATATATATATATATATATATATATATATATATATATATATATATATATATATATATATATATATATATATATGTATATATATATATATATATATATATATATATATATATATATATATTTATATATATATGTACATATATATATATATATATATATATATATATATATATATATATATATATATATATATATATATATAAAGCTTTCTCAATCCTACATAGATAGCTCTCGTGAACTCACATATGTACAGAGTCATAAGATTAACGATATATGTATGAGTTCCAAAAAAATATGTAGTGTGGTTATCAATCATGGGTAGAACTGCGAATTTTGCACGTTTGTAAGGCAATTACTTTAACAGACTATGACAGGTCATAAGCCCTGTAAATACCCAGACTTCTTCATCTATGTTGGTATGGCAAATAATACAATAAAGTTGTTATTGGTGATCAGTTTGTTGTATGAATAATAAACGATCAAAATTGCTTTGCGTCTTTTCTATTCAGTGCCCTATGCACCATTGGATTCGTATGAGGGTAGGCAGTATTTTTTTTAAATAATTTGTTGTCGATTTTAATTCAATGTCATCATTCAATATCAAAAAATAATTATTTTTAATAATAGTAGCTATACCAAATTTAGCCAGAAATAATTTTAAATAAAATATTATTAACTGTCCATGTAATATAAACTATGATATCAATATTTTTAAAGTTATATTTTCGTTTGGAAATAATTCTGTTAATTTGTGTAAAAAAAAACGTAGAATTTTTTATAATTTCAATGGCAACTGGGTGACTTGGTTTCAACATTACATTTTTACAACATTATCAAATTTAACGTTCAACCTTTATATATTAATCATCCAAAAAACACGTGATCCGAAGGAGGTTATCAAAAAAACTCATTTGTGTGGAAATCGTAATACGCAGCTCGCCAACTGAGTCGTAGGATACCATGTCCGTACCGACGCGCCGTCATGCGACGACTGAGCGCGATACGGGGGCACTAGATCAAACGAAAGCCTAGAAGTTTAGTTGTCTCGCTCTATCATTATATTAGTACCAAATGTATTAGAATGAAAGAAATGACATGTTATTATCATTATCAAAATTTTAGTTTTAACTTTTCCCGTACTGATCATTAAAAAATTACACGTGATTAGACCTCACTTCATATTTGTGTGGAAATCGTTGTACACAGCTCGCCAACTGAGTCATAGGATACCTTGTTCGAACCGACGCGCCGTCACGCGACGACTGAGTGCGGCTAATGGTACACTAGACCGAACGAAAGCCTAGCTAAAGTAGTTTGGCTGTCTCGCTCTCTCTTTATGGAAGTACCATATGTATTAGAGTGACATGACAAGAAATGACATGTAGCTAGCAGGCAAAAAATTAGCTTCTGAAATATAAGTACGAAGATCTCGTGGCACGTGGCACTGACTGATAGTGCTTTTTATCAACAACAAAAAATATTTTGAAATATTTAACGATTAGAAATTATAAAAATGAAAAAGGGGAAAATTTTCCTTGATATTATTTTTAATATTACAAAAAAACATGGAGTTAGTGGTTCTTATAATACTAAATTTATGGTATTAAAATTCATATATGGTTGATTTCAATCCTTCTGTTAGATCCATCTAGGTTAAAACTAATATTTTTGTTATATTATGATTAGAATTTAAATTAATTTGTGGGAAAATGTGTATTGTTTGATTTCAAAAGCTTAATTTTAGTACACTGTAGTACTATCGCAAAAAGAAAGCTTTTGTATCTGTTTCCACGCCGCATATTTTTTCAGGTATACGACGTACTAAGTCTCGTGCTATCTCTTTTTTTTACATACAATGTTTTACGTTATTCGTCCCCCTAGCGGAGGAAATGAGAAATAAAGACTAATCGCGTCACATCCGGTCTTGAATTTTTAAAGAACTCAGATGACAGATTATAATAAAAAAAAATTTAGTGTGTCCTAATATTTTTTCACAAATCTGGGTTTTGTCCAGTTATGAGGTTATTTTTTTAAATATTATATCTCGACTTGTGAAGAATATGGAAGTCTGGGTATTTACAGAGCTTTCGACGTGTCATAGAGTAGTTTCAGTGATCACTTTTTGCACGCTTCATATTCACATTTCATGAAGGTCTCATATCACATAAAACATTGTATAAACTAAAAAAAGATAAAGAAGTCTAATAGACACTTGTATGAAGAAGAAAGCACGATAATTAGTACGTCGTATACCTTAAAATATCGTCCAAATGCGACTGCGTCGTCACGATTTATTTACCCCCTGGTCATTCCAAAGTAACTCAGTTGCCAGCATACTAAAAATAACTGGTTATTTGTGTAACTATTTAAATAACTAGTTAGTTATTTTTAGTAATCGGTTATTTGATAGTTATTTTTTTGTTAGTGTTGCCTCATGTTGGATAGTGTATATGAATTGCTTGTACATTGTTATAAAGATTGTGTCTTACGCGAACTTGTTCTATACATATTCTGAACTATTAAAAGAATTCACACTAAAGTGCTTTTTATTTTAACCCTTTAGTGTATATTTGAAAAAATATGAAATAAATAACTCAAGTGTATCATTAACCCGTAAGCTGCGGATCGCATCTATTGTCGTTTTTTATAGAAGTGCCGTTGACTGCGGATCGCATGCATAGTCGTTTTTCAACTTTACGTACTTATATCAACACCTATGGATAATTTTTTGCACTTAAATTTGGTTCGAGGCATGGATAAATTAGTTCTCTTTGATTTATTGTCATAAAATATAAAAATTATTTTAATTTAGTGTCAACTTTATCGTGAATACTTCCGGTCGGCTCGTGCTCCGCAGATACGACAGCCGCGTCTTCTATACAGCCGCCATGCTTTAGGCCGCGAGTCCGTAAATGTTAATATTTTTGTGTAAATACACCATAAAAACATAATAAGTAAAGTGCATTGTGTACTGTGAACATCTATGATGGATATCAGAAAGTTTCACTACAAAAAATAGGCAAAAATATGCTTTTTTTGTCAAAAATATTGTAATGTAAAATAATCCAGCACGGGACGGAAAGTTTGACACTCGAAATCGAGCAGCTTAGAGGTTAACGTAGGTAGTGGATCTTTGTCAGACGGGAGGAATATCTAATTTTACATACTCAACCTATAAAGGATTGCATTAGAGTCGTGAAGTGTTTATAAAAGCCGATATAATTAATATTTTAATTCATCATTTTCTTTTGGAAAATTAACCTTCGAAAAGACGTTATTTTCGTAAATTGGCAATGAATGACGTCACAAAAACATGGAGTTATTTTAATGTTGGTGTCATTGCTAAATTACTGGTGGCTATATTTGCTGGTGTCTTTATTTTTAAAACATTTCATTATATTTTAAACTCTAAAAACGATCTCCTGAAAAATCAAGTTTTTTTCATATATGACGTTGTTGAAAGGAGTGAGCGACGCATTCCGTATCTGTGTTTGAAAACGATGCGGCATGTATCGAAACGCGTGTCACAAAAGATTTAAAAAGTAATAACTAAGGAAAACTTAAATTAAAAATGAAAAGATATTACCGCAAAGTGACTGCCGAATGAATTAATTGAAATTTACCTAAATAAACATACTTAAATTTCCGAAGTCGAGATTCAGCTGGCGTTTTTTTAAACGCACGTTTGCGAATAGCCTAAAAATACACCTAGCGAATTTCATTTGAAACTAATGGAATATTTTGATTTTAGTTTTATACGTCTACGCTAGATGGCAGTAACGATCAATATTGAAAATAAAAATATATATATTTCAATTACAAAAATCCCTTTTCTCGTCCCCAATGGTTCATAGGGCACTGCACTGAATTGGCGTTGTATTATCTTGATCGTAATTGCTTAAATAATTATATGAAATAATCACGATTATGATTCAATATGTGTGTGTGTGTGTGTGTTTTAGTTTTTTTTTTAAATAATTTTGTATTTTTTGTATCCCGCTCCATTATGTGGTTAGCGCTTTCGTCTGCCATGATGGTGGTGCATTGGACACTGTTTTTTTTTTTATTTACGCAAAGACAGTAAGGTTAATTTGTTCTACGCTTCAGATATCATTCAAGGGTAGTAAAAAAAAAAATGTGAAAAATTTATGTTTTATTTTTATTTTACATTCTTGGGGATCGAACCCAGGACCTCCAGCTCGATAGCCGAACGCTCTAATCAAACAAAAATTATCAAGCAGCACAAATATTATTGTTGCAATACTGTAGTATCATTTTTATAACAGTGACTGTGAGAAGTGAGTTCATTTCATTGCGTGTTTTTAATTTAATTTAATTATATATATAAAAATATTTGACAGAGAAATTATCATTTAAAAGCTACGGCGAGTCCAAACCAAATTATGGATCGCGATATATTAAATCCATACTCATATGACAATCTTTCAAAGCGTCTGGAAGCTGCTATTGTATCTGGAGATGTAGATCAAGTGAAAGAATTGATAGTGTCATTCGAGGACGCTATGGATGTCAACGAAATCGATGGTGTCGGAGACATATATACAAAACTTGTCGCAATAGCCTGTGAGCATGGAAAATTGGACATGCTGAAGGCCTTGAAAGGGTCCAAAAAGATGTCTGATACCTTCAATCCAGCGTACAGAACGAACAACCACACAGTTTTCTACTATGCACTAAGAACTGAAGATGAAGATATTTTGGAAGAACTGCTGCAAGACGCTGATTCTAAAGTTTTGAATCTTCTGGCAGAAGCTTACGAAGAGATCATAATGAAGAACATGAGGATCTACGAAGCTGTTGAAATGTATGTAGCCGAAAAGCTAATCCCGCTTTGGAGCACTTATAGATTTAAAAAACTAAAGTTAGCCGATAACTGTGAACTGTTGCTGAAAGCTGCTGAAATTTTGTGTAGAGATTATCAAGCGAGAGACGTTGATATGAGGTTTTTGTATCTCGCACGCACAATAGCGTTTCAGATTGAAATACTCAAATGGGACAGCATGTGGAAACACCTCGGGCTTTGCTTGTCGATTTTCATCAAAGGGTTCGTGGAAGGAGACGACATCCATCTGTTCTATCGTTTCCATCTCGACAAAGGCAAGATCTTGAGGTATGTCAGATGCTGCGTGGAGCACAGAGACGTGGACGCGAGGAAGCTGGCCAAGGTGGAAGTCCTGCAGGAGCTGAAAAATGACTTTTTAACCATTTTTAACGTCACGAACTTAGATAGAATGAAGCATTACGCTAGATTCGCCAACGCTGCAAACCCTGAGACGCTGATGGGTAAGAAAACCATCTCGAGAGCTCTGGATTTCCTTTCAAGGTAAGTGTAAAATTAAAGAATTGAATTTTACTCACAAATCAAAAATCGTCAATTTTCAGTTGTGCATGTTTTCGGAATGCCCAGAAAATGTACTATATCCCAGCAAAAGAGGCATATTTTTAACTTAATATTTACCCGCTACAGGGCAGAAAGTGTTGTTTTTGCATTTTTAAGAAAAGGTATTTTTTAAAAAATATACTTAATATTTTCAAATGGAGAAAAAACCTTCAGGTTTTACCTAAAAAGATCTTTTGCACAGTAAAAAGTTCAATAAGTCGCTTGATATTTATTTTTAATACAAAGTATTATATTTTTAAACTTTAAAAACGTTATTATTTAAATGTAACATTGTTTTAAAATCAATATAAATTTAAATTATCATTTATAGTTATTTGAAAACCAAGTTTCTTTTTATTATAAAATGGAAAATCACAAAGTTATTAATATAATAATAAAACCCTTATCCGCACCCCAGTGGTGCATAGGGCACTGCGTCATATAAACGCAGTGTTATCTTGATTGTTTACACATGACGGAAAGGTGATCAGCCCTCCGCTTCAGGTACCAGTCCAGGGTAATATTGAATAAATATGACAGTGAAAAAATCACTTATATTTATTTTACCCCCCTTGAGAATCCGAATCCCTTGAGTAGCCGAACGTGCTGACCATTACACTACGGAGGCGGATATAATTGAATATATATTATATTTAAAAACGTTCTCCTGAAAAATCTAGTTTTTTTTATTTATGTCGTTCTTGAAAGGAGTGAGCGATATGTTAATTTCACTCAATTTTACATCTATATTTTATTTTAACTTTTATTTTTTCATTACTTTTAATTGTTATTACCTTAGAACGGGGCTACTCGAACTTTTATGTGTAACTTGAGCCCAGTACAAAAAAAAATACATCTGTATTTGGTCTACAATAATGAACGTATGGACATGATTCATTGTTTCCCTGACAGGTGACACTTATTGTCACCATACGTTCATTATTGTAGACCAAATACAGATTTAAATCATTGTTTTGTACTGGGCTCAAGTAACACATCAAAGTTCAAGTAGCCCCGTTCTACGGTACTCTTTTTTTACAACCAAATTTGTATTCTTTATATAAGTATTTAGTCCGCCTCCGTAGTGTAATGGTCAGCACGCTCGGCTACCGTTCTGGAGGTCCCGGGTTCGATTCCCAGGGGGGGGTCAAATAAATATAAGAGATTTTTTCACTGTTATATTTGTTCAATACTACCCTGGACTTGTACCTGAAGCGGAGGGCTGATCACCTTTCCTTCATGTGTAAACGATCAAGATAGCACTGCGTTTACATGAAGCAGTGCCCTATGCACCATTGGGGTGCGGATAAGGGTTGTTTTATTATTATTAAGTATTTACCCTGCACCTTTATTTGTTTCAGTAAGCTTGTTGTGTTCTAATCTAATTGATGAAAAACATTTAAACAATTTGTATCGCACTGTATTTCATTTCTTGGAATATGTTTTACATTGTTTGTGAACCATGGATAAATAAAAATAATAAAATATGGTAGTAATACAAAATATTACAACTCATTCTACCCATGTTTGACAACCACACCACATAAATTTTTGGAACTCCTACATATATTGATCAATCTCGTGACACAGTACATATCGCTCACTCCTTTCAAGAACGACATAAATCAAAATACTTGATTTTTCAGGAGAGCGTTTTTAATGTTTAATATTAAAATACAATGTATTAAAAATAAATATCAAGCAACTTATTGAACTTTTTACTGTGCAACAGATTTTTTAGGTAAAACCTGAAGGTTTTTTCTCCATTTGAAAAATATTTAGAATTTTTGTAAAAACAATTAAACAATACCTTTTCTTCAAAATGCAAAAACAACACTTTCTACCCTGTAGCGGGTAAATATTAAGTTAAAAATATGCCGCTTTTGCCGGGATATAGTACATTTTGTGGGCCTTCCGAAAACATGCACAACTGAAAATTAACCATTTTTGATTTATGACATTCTTGAAAGGAGTGAGCGATATGACAACATTTTGAGCGTGCTCAATTTTTTTTTATAAATATACCAAATATTTTTCAAATGGAGAAAAAACATTCAGGTTTTACCTAAAAAGATCTGTTGCACAGTCAAAAGTTTAATAAGTGGCTTGATATTTATTTTTAATACATTTTTTATATTCTTAAACTTGAAAAATCAAGTTTTTTTTATATATGACGTTGTATATATAAGGAGTGAGCAATATCTCGACAGACTTCTATATTCTTTTTTGATCTTTATTGAGATGTCAATTTAAAATAGACTTTTCGAGATTTTTCGTTAATTTTCTTCTAATTTTTAATTATTATTTTTGGTCTCGTTACTTTACAGATTCTTGGACTCCCCTCACATCAACCCCGAGCTGCGCAGTGTGCTGAAAATCGCGGGCGGTCTGCGCATGTCTCCACCTCGCCAGAAGACCGAGGACTTCTTCGCCCGGCTGCTGCAGATCCTGACGCACATCTTGTTTGCGAAGAAATTCACAGTTTTCAAGTATTTCCTTAACAAAATATCCCAAGGCGAGTGCTATGAAGAGATGTTTAGGGTTTTCAGAGGTTCCAGGTATGCGGAAACGCTCAAAGAAGCCAAACAGCATATAGGACTAGCCACAGCGTATAAGAGGTTCAAGCTCAAAATCATCGCAGGGCTTTATGAAGTCGACAAGCTGTTTCAAAAGTTCGACAGCTTGCTTAGCAAGAAAATTCAGAGGAAGCCTACTAAGTATTCCATAGTTGTCAGTATCGTTTTGGGTTATGGACCTCCAGAAACGCGTCCCAAATTCACAAACCCTCCGAATTTCGCTGTGAAGTGCGCGCTGGACAGTGTGTCGTCCATGTTGACTGTAGGCCAGCTCAAAGCGGTGGCGCTACATTCCAAATACGTCATGAATAAGGTTGGGATTCAGTTGGAGCATCAGAGGAGATCAGGAATTGTTGATGCCAGGATGGAGTCCAACTTCGCCGATGTCGAAGAACCGTTCTTCCACATCTGCTTTATAGCTGCTTTAGAAACGGGACACGTTGATCTCTTGCAAAACTACGCCAACATGTTCTTTATCGAACACTTCAGACCTGAATTGGTTTGCGAAAGAACCGTTACGACTGTGGAAGAACTGAGGCAAATGGTGGACGAATGCGAAGACCTCTTGATCCCTGCCATCGAAGTCTCGTTAGAGGACATCCTGTCCGAGTCCTGTAGTCCCCTTGTAGCGGATGTCCGGTGCCCTCTCCTGTGCCATTCGGTCATTTTGGATTGGTTGAAAAACAGCTCTCCTATTCTCGAGTTGGTGTGTCCACCGCCGCCCATCGCTTTGGCTGTCGTATCGTATCAACTGGCCACGCAAAGCAACGACAACACTTGCAACTTTACCGTGAGCGACTCGAAAGACAGGTTCGAAAAGGAGCTATACGAAATTGCCAATCAAGAAGATATGTATAAGACAGCTGAAACGGGCAGTCTGGAAGACTTTATAGAGTGCAAGCGTGAAGGAGGTGATATGGAGTCTTCGGACATATTGAACAGATGTTCGTTGCACCTCGCTGCTAAAGGAAATAAACTCGATACGGTGATGTATATACTCGAGGTTCAGAGCTGCAGATCGCGGACAGATTTCGCCGGAGAGACTCCGATGCATACGGCAGCTGTCGCAGGCAATCCGGCAGTATTGCAACTCCTTTTAGAGCGAGGGTTGGACTTAAAAGCCGAGGATGGGGAAAACCGAACTCCGCTGCATTTGGCGGCCAAAAATGGACGCGCCGAAGCTATCGTCAAGCTGTTGGAGCTAGGAGCTAACAAGAAAAAGAAAGACGCCAAGTCGCTGCTTCCTCTTCACCACGCTATCAAAGGAGGTCATCTGTCGGCCGTGGACGTCCTGCTCGCTCGAGATGAGAGCCCCGACTGCGAGCGCGTCGCGGGCGGCCACACTCCGCTGTCGCTGGCCGCCGAGTACGGTCACGCGCACTTGGTGTCGTACCTCCTGGACCGGCGGGCCGACGCCCGCAGCGAGAACGACGTCGGCGGGCATCCCTTGCATCTGGCCGCGCAGTACGGCCACACGGAAGCGATGCGAGTCCTGCTGGACCGGGGGGCCAGCGTGCAGGCCGCGGCCGCGGACGAGCGGACTCCACTGTTCTACGCTGTGGCCGGCGGCCACGATGCCGCCGTGAGGCTGCTCTTAGAGCGCGGCGCGGCGCCTCGAGCCGCGTCCCAGCCGACGCTGCGGACCCCGCTCCACGTGGCCGCCGATAGCGGCAACGCTCCGATCGCCGACTTGCTCATACGTTACGGAGCTGCGGTGGACGCTCTGTCCTCCGACGGGATGACTCCTCTGCACGCGGCGGCGCGCGCGGGGCACACGGACGCCGCGCGCCTCCTGCTGCTGCGCGGAGCCAGCGCGGCCGCCTGCGACGCCTCCGGTGGCACCGCCCTGCACTGGGCCGCCCGGGCCGCCGGCGCACCGCTCCTGCAGTCGCTGCTGCTACAGGGAACGCGACTAGAAGCCACGGACGTCAGGAGACACACTCCGCTCGCCGTGGCGGTCGAGCACGGAAACAAAGAAGCCGTGATAACGCTACTAGCCAGCGGTGCCAACATCAATTGCATAGATGATAAGTTTCGTTCTCCGCTACATTTAAGCGCGATCAATCCCGACCCGGATATCGTGAACCTTCTTCTAAAACGCGGAGCGAACGTCAAAGCTAAAGACGCCGCTCGTAATACCGCGCTGCATCTGGCCATCAAGACCGGCAACAGCGAGAACGCGGCGTTGTTAATTAAAGCCGAATCTTCGCTGACGGAGCCGGACGAGTTGAAGTACCTGCCCATCCACCTCGCGGCGCTGGAGTCCGACAGTGACACCATTCGGGAGCTGGTGAGCGCCGGGGCCTCCACGGAGGCGGCGTGCCACGACGGATCCACGGCCCTCCACCTGGCAGCCAGCCTGGCCAGCGTCGCGACGGTGCGCACGCTCCTGCGCGCCGGGGCCAGCGTGCGCGCGCGCGGGGAGGACATGCTCACCCCGCTCGCCATGGCCGTGCACACCAACTCCGTGGAAATAGTGGAAGTCTTGCTCGCCGCCGGCTCCGACGTCAACGCGACCAACGGCCTGCCGCTGTGCGCGGCCGTGACCACGGAGAACATGCAGTTGATAGACATGCTGCTGAAGCACAAGAAGATCAAAGTGAATTTGAAGGTGTCGTACGGACAGACGCCGCTGCACTTGGCCGCCAGGAAGGGGAACTTAGATATCGCCCGAAGACTGATCGCGATGGGTGCCTCCGTGAACGCCGTCTCGAACGATCTGCTGAGCCCTTTGCACTTGACCACCGACGTCAAGATGGCGGAGCTGCTCCTCAACAGCGGCGCGAAACTAGAAGCTACAGGACCGGAAAACATTACCCCTCTTCACGCGGCTGTCTCCTCGGGCCAAGGCGATATGGTGCGGCTGCTGATATCCCGCGGAGCGGCTGCCAAGCAGCGCCCGTCGCCCGCTTTGCACAATCCCCTCTTTGTCGCGGCAGAGAACGGTTACGTGGACGTGGCGCGAGCGCTGATCGAGAGCGACCGGTCCCTGGTGGGGTGCCGAGAGTCCAGCGAAGGAACGGCCCTTCACGTCGCCGCGCTGAACGGCCATCTGCCGATGATCGAGTACCTGGTCGGCGAGGGCTACAAGCCGAGCCGTGGCAACCGGAGCAGAGACAAGCCCATCCACCTCGCGGCCCAGGAGGGCCACCTGCCCGCGGCGCTGTTCTTTGTGACCTTCGACTCCGCCCTTATAGAGAGCAAGGGCGAGTACGACAGGACTCCTTTGCACTACGCGGTCGTCAGCGAGACCGTCTCGGTGACGGCCATGCTGGTCGACCACGGAGCGGACGTAAACGCGCGCGACCAGGGAGGCGCGACTCCGCTACACCTGGCCGCCTGCACCGGGATTGTTGAAATGGTCAACTACCTCCTGGCCCACGGGGCTTACTACAACATCGAAGATCAACTGGCGCACAAACCTATAGATATGGCTTCGGACCAAACCGCGCAGTACGCGGCGCTGTTCGAAACCGACAAACTGTTCCGAGCTGCCGAGAAAAATATTTCCGAGGACGTCGACAGTTGCTCGCGGAAGGGAGCTCCCGTGGATTCTAGAGACAAGGATGGTTTGACCCCTCTGCACGTGGCCTGCCGGAGCGGCAGCTTGAGGGCGGTGCGCGCTCTACTGAGGTGGGGGGCGAGCCCCGTGACGCGCAGCCCCGCGGGCGTCACGCCGGCGCACTTCGCCTGCATCGCCGCTCGCTCCGACATCTTGGAGCTTCTGTTGTCCCACGGAGCTTCGTACGAGTCCTCCGACGACAGCGGCAGGACTCTATCGCAGTGCACCGAAGACAGATGTGTCCATTTATTGCTTAGAATCGTGGAGAAGATGTTCAGCGACTTCAAAACGTGCGACGCGTCAGCGGTCCAGGAGATGTACAAGTTGAGAGGAACGGGTACGCTGAAAGCGGTGGCAAACGCGACTAACAACGAAGGAAAAACCCTGCTCGTGACGGCCTTGGAGGCGTGCTTCCCGGA
Organism: Brachycentrus maculatus; assembly: GCF_059751285.1. Classification (NCBI taxonomy): domain Eukaryota; kingdom Metazoa; phylum Arthropoda; class Insecta; order Trichoptera; family Brachycentridae; genus Brachycentrus; species Brachycentrus maculatus. The sequence goes on along the minus strand of NW_028281259.1, from coordinate 423,692 downwards.
CGTGGCCCAACTCCTGCATCTTCTCTCTGGAAACCTGCACGAAGATATGAAGCAGGTGGTCAGAAAACTGGAGACTCATCAGTTTGCGGAAGCTCTCGAACAGCTGCGAATCATGCTGAACCACGCGCAGGACACTTTGGGAGACGGACCTGCCGCCTGGAACATCGAAATACAAATGGCGTTGATATCTTTCAAGCGAGCAAATTACGCGGAAGCTCTGGCAGCTTTCCGAAAGATCCACGAGAAGCAAAGTCACTCTCTCGGGATTGACAGCACATATACCTTGGAGACCAGAGTCCACATCGCCCTGACTCTACATCGCCAAGGCCGCAACCAAGAAGCGCTTCAGATATTTTCTCTGGCTTACGATAAGCAGGTGGGCATATTGGGAGAAGACCATCCGACAGTTTTGGAGACCATATTTCTCAAAGCTACGGTAATCGACAAGATGGGGGCGTATCAAGAGGCTCTGGATATTTACGAAAGAGTCCTGGAAAAGAGGGCAGCGCATTTAGGAGAAAACCATCCCAACTGCTTGCTCATTCGCTCCAACATAGCCATCGTCAACAAGAAGCTAGGAAAATTCTCCAAGAGCGTCGAAATGCTGCGAGCTATTCACAACGCTAGAGCTGAACTCCTCGGCGCTGGACATTCCGACACCATTCAAACGCTCAAAAACCTGGCTGACGTTTACTTGGATGACGGAGACTACGAACACGCTCTGGTCGTGTTGAAAGATATGTACGAACTCCAGCTGTCGGAACTAGGCTCCGACCATCCCGACTTCCTCGCTACCCAGAGCGCCTTGGGAGGCCTTCATTACACCATGGGCAACTGGAACGCCTCCATGCGTCACTACATGGCCAGCATACACAAGAGGAAGGCCATCCTCGGCTTCGAACACCCTGAGATCCTGGCAGCCCAATACAAACTATCTGTCATCAACTTCAGACTGTGTTTCGTAGGGAACATGGCAGTCAATTTATGCGACCTGGAAGATTCGGATCTCTTCGCCGCCATAGACTCTGGAAACACAGATCTCCTAGAAGATATGATTTCACGCGGGATGGACATACACATAAGAGATGCCCACGACCGCACTCCTATACACATAGCAGCAAACAACGGACACACTGTGATTGTAAAAATCTTGCTAGACGCCGGCGGAGACGTCGCAGCCACAGCGAAAGACGGACGAACAGCTCTACATATGGCCGCAGCAAAAGGATTCGCAACGATCGCCGAAACCCTTCTCAAAGCAATCCAACAAAAAAAACCAGAGAATTTCAACCAGTTCTTAGACGCAGGAATCAAAGGGTCTTTGGAGACTGCTTTGCACCTCGCTGCTCAAGCAGACCACCATTCGATCGTGACTCTACTCCTCATATACGGAGCCAATTACAACTGCTTGAACAAGGCTGGTGAAACTCCAGCGGAGCTGGCCTCTAGCAGGCAGGTCAAACAGGTCCTTACAATGGTAGATCGCGTAGTTCGAGACGTCCTGGGAGGACACTCCGCCAACTTGGAACGCCTGGGGAGCATGAAGCCTGAAGAGGTGGTCGCTGTCCTGAACGCTAGAGATCGCAGGGCCATGACGGCCATCAAGATCGCTTGCTCGTGCAACCATATAGTCGTGGCCAAGCAACTCGCCATTTTGCTTAAGGATAGCCTGAACACTGTGAAGGCGGCTTTAGAGTCTTAAAAAACAAACCTAAAATACAAATGACCATTTTAAATACTGGAAAAGTAACAATCAATTTTATAAAATATTTGTCTTCATGTTAAACATAGCTCATATTGAACATAGCTCATCTTTCATTGTAATCATATTGACTACTGTCATCTTTCGATGTTATTTATATTCACTCTGAGGAAATGTCTTATTTTAATGTTAAAATTAATGACAACATCATCAATTACAACATCATCTTTCAAAGAAATGTAGTAAATTTCATCTTTTAATGTTTTTATTATGTACGCGATGTTATCTTTCTGTATAATTATATTTACCTTTCATTTTAAGCATATTGACCTACTTTAATTTTCAATGATATTATTAAATTTATTTAATGACTACATCATCTTTTTTATATAATTTTATTAACTTTTACATTATTGATCTTTGCTGTAATTGACTGTAGGTTATCTTTCGATTTAAAATTATATTATGGACTCTGTATGTTTTTATGTAATACAATTTGCTTAAGTTCATCTTTCATTGCAATCACATTGACATCTTTCAATTGTTTAATTATATTATCGACTCTACATCATCTTTGTGTGTAATTCTATTTACTAAAGCTCATCTTTCATTGCAATCACATCGACTATAGGTCATCTTTCAATGTTATCTTTATTCACTCGGCTTAATGTTTGTACGTAATTATAATATATTAACGATAGCTCATCTTTCATTGCAATCACATTGACATCTTTCAATTGTTTAATTATATTATCGACTCTACATCATCTTTGTGTGTAATTCTATTCACTAAAGCTCATCTTTCATTGTAATCACATCGACTATAGGTCATCTTTCAATGTTATCTTTATTCACTCGGCTTAGTGTTTGTACGTAATTATAATATATTAAAAATAGCTCATCTTTCATTGCAATCACATTGACATCTTTCAATAGTATAATTATATTATCAATTTTACATCATCTTTGTGTGATTCTATTTACTAAAGCTCATCTTTCATTGCAATCACATTGACATCTTTCAATAGTATAATTATATTATCAACTCTACATCATCGTTGTGTGTAATTCTATTTACTAAAGCTCATCTTTCATTGTAATCGCATCGACTATAGGTCATCTTTCAATGTTACCTTTATTCATTCAGCTTTATGTTTGTACGTAATTATAATATATTAACGTTAGCTCATCTTTCATTACAATCCTATGTCAATAAATGTCCAATTTCAATTTCAATAGTATTGACTCTACGTTATATTTTTATGTTTATTAAATTTACTTCACTTCATCTTTCATTGTAATCATATTGGGTAAATATCATCTTTCAATGTAAATATTTTTTTGTGTCATCTTTTATATAATTATTTTAACTTATTGAAAATCATCTTTCATTGTAATCACATTGACCATAGGTCATCTTTCAATGCTATCATTATTGACTATCTACATAATTTTTAAAAGAGTATTTTATCATTTTTACTAAAGCTCATCTTTCATTGTAATTATATGGAACAAATGTTATCTTTCAATCTTAGTACAATAATATTGACTCACTATCATCTTTTTAGATAATTTTATTTAATAATGCTCATCTTTCACTATCATATTTACTAAAGCTCATCTTTCATTGTAATTATACGGAACAAATGCTATCTTTCAATCTTAGTACAATAATATTGACTCACTATCATCTTTTTACATAATTTTATTTGATAATGCTCATCTTTCACTATAATCATATTTACTAAAGCTCATCTTTCATTGTAATTATATGGAACAAATGTTGTCTTTCAATCTTAGTACAATAATATTGACTCACCATCGTCGTTTTACATAATTTTATTCAATAATGCTCATCTTTCACTTTAATCATATTTACTAAAGCTCATCTTTCAACGTTATCGTATTTACTTTAAATCATTTTTCAATACAATTTTAATTTATGTTTATCATTTCTCAATTTCATTAATATTGACAAGTGTTTGACTTTTATACTGAGTTGAAAATGTACAAGGATGTTTTCTGTTAAAATAAGGGTCAATTTAAAAATTCATATTTCAATGACCTATTTCTTATGATATTTCAATTAAATGATAAATGATGAAATTCAATTGTTTTATTTGTTGTTGAATAATGCAGTAGAAATGCGATCACTCGGACGAATGTGCGGCAAGTCGATGTGTGCGAGACGTTCCAATGGATTTCAATGAATTACTTTAAATCAGTACCCAACTGTGTGATAATTATTTATTTTCTCTTTTTTGTTTTACTAAATGAGTGCCCTATGCACCATCAAAACGCGGAAACGCGGCACACAATTAGTAGACATATTACTAATTGTGTGGTTGAACTTAGAGTTGAATATAACTACTTAACTAACTAATCAACCATCATGCTAAGTCCTCGCAGGGGTAGGCAGAGATGATAGAATGCCACACGAATCTGACTTCACATCTCAGCCTTGCACCCTTTCCTTATATCACCATTGGAACATCTACCATACATGGTCTTGCCGCACTGAGAGATGGCATCCCGACTGCATCCAGTCTACTCTCATCCTTCCCAAACCATCCCAACCCGCCTTCCTTAGTTTGCTGGATAGTGCTCATCTCAGCCTTGCACCCTTTCCTTATATCACCATTGGAACATCTACCATACATGGTCTTGCCGCACTGAGAGATGGCATCCCGACTGCATCCAGTCTACTCTCATCCTTCCCAAACCATCCCAACCCGCCTTCCTTAGTTTGCTGGATAGTGCTCATCTCAGCCTTGCACCCTTTCCTTATATACCATTGGAACACCTACCATACATGGTCCTGCCGCACTGAGAGATGGCATCCCGACTGCATACAGTCTACTTTCATCCTTCTTCTGCCAACTCCTTGCTTTACTTCCATACATTAGGGACTCCGTTGTGTACTGCCAGTTTAGCTTTCGCTGATAGTCCTTTATTTGCTATAACTGGTTTCAGTACACCATTCACTGTGTTCCCATTCGGGGTTTAATGTACCTACATTTAATAAAAAAAATCTCATTGTATATAAATTTATTTATAATTCTTGAATAATTTAGAATAAATTAATAAATCCATATTTAAACGGAACGTTGATCTTTCCATAAAATAATTGTTGGGTAAGTCAAACCACAGCGTAGTGCAGTGGCTAGAGCGCCTGTCTACTGAGAACGAAGGTCCAGGTTCGTCATGTATATATATATATATATATATTTATATATATATATATATATACCTATATATATATATATATATATATATATATATATATATATATATATATATATATATATATATATTTATATGTATATATATATATATATATATATATATATATATATATATATATATATATATATATATATATATATATATATATATATATATATATATATATATATATATATGGGTACAACATTTGTTTGTCCAAATAATTGATTATAAATCTGGATTGTCTCCAATATGGAGTTATTTTTTGTATTATTTTTTGACATCTCAACATAGATGAAGAACAATATGGAAGTCTGGGCTTACGACCGTCATAGGCTGGTAGAGGTGATCACTTTACACACGTGTAACATTCACCATTTTACCCATGATTGACACTACTCAAATTTCGGGAGTTGTTTCTATCTTTATACAAAAATACTTACTATAAATTATAAAAAAACACTATTTCTTTTTTTTTTAAATCTTAAAAAAACCATTTATGTGAGTCTGAGTGGCTCATTATTAGAAATAGGTATTAAATTGTGGTAGAGGGGGGTCGAACCCAGAAAATGCCTTGGAATCACGTTATCTTTCTGCAGCATCCATGAATTCTTTGGTCTTCCTCTAGATGCCTTTCGAGGAAGATCCATGACTAATATCCCGGTTAACAATATGATCAGGTTCTCTGCGTCCTATGTGCCCATACCACCTCCAATTGCCTTTCCCCTACCTTACTATCAATGTATGTAGCTATATATTTTTTTTTTTTTTTTTTGACATCTCATCAAAGATGAAGAAGAATATGGAAGTCTGGGCATTTACGGGGCTTACGACCGTCATAGGCTGGTTTAAGTGATCACTTTACACACGTGTAACATTCACCAATTCTACCCATTATTGACAACCACACTACTCAAATTCTTGGAAGTTCTATATATATGAACCAATTTAGAAACCTTGTTCATGAATCACTAGAACTTCACTAGAGACATCTGTTGGTGAGATGTAAAGAAGCTTTTTTATTAAGCAGAAACTCTTATATTAGTATGTGAGATCCGAATCCTGGATTATAATCACACACATGAGAAACGCCAGAAAATACCATTTTCATTTTATTAAGCTTATAATTAGACCAGATAATTTATTTACAACATTTTGAGTGTGTCCAAATACTTGTTCACAAAATCTGGATTATCTCCAATTACAGGAGTAATATATTATTTTCATATTATTTTTTGACATCTCATCAAAGATGAAGAAGAATATGGAAGTCTGGGCATTTACGGGGCTTAAAAAATAATATGAAAATAACTCCTGTAATTGGAGATAATCCAGATTTTGTGAACAAGTATTTAGACACACTCAAAATGTTGTAACTATATTTTTATTCGAATATAGATACGTTATGGAGTTTTATGAAAATAATACAAATTCAACGAAGTATTGTACCGAAAACATAGTACAGTAATCGCGTGACTCCATTGTCCTAAGTCATCATTTCACAATGTCGTACATCAACTTACTTAGTGACAATTATATGCATTTTCTTCATGGCCGTCACAAATAGCTTCATTATTGTTTTCATCAATCACGCAGAGAGTAGGCAGAGAGGATAGAACGCCGAAAAAACGGCTAAAAGATATGTTATATGTAAAATGTGTCGACTAAACGTACGCTTTTTAAACGAATGCAATATGGGAAATGTGTGTGTATTATTATATGCTAATCACTGTATATACATGCAGAATGCAGTCGAAATGAATGTGTGTATATATATATATATATATATATATATATATATATATATATATATATATATATATATATATATATATATATATATATATATATATATATATATATATATATATATATATATATATATATATATATATATATATATATATATATATATATATATATATATATATATATATATATATATATATACGGATGAAAGTAGACTGAATGCAGTCAAAATGCGATCTCTCAGAAGAATGTGCGACAAAACGATGTATCATAGATGTTCGAATAGTGAAATAACGAAGGAATGCAAAGCTGAGATAAGCACTATCGGATAAAATTAAGAAAGGTGTGTTGAGATGGTTTGGACATGTGGAACGAATGAGTGAGGAAAGAACGGTACAAAAAATTTATGAGGCGAATGTAATTGGAAAAATGTGCAGAGGAAGACCGAGAAAAACTTGGCACGATCAGGTATGCCAAATACTTGAAAGCAGTCAGTTTAGGAGTCGAAACAATCTGCGGGTGTGTATGAGGAGATGCATGAACGTGGAAGAGGCGAGGAATGTTTGCAAAGACAGAGTGGTGTGGCGTTCTATCCTCTCTGCCTTCCCCTGCGGCAAGCGGCGAGATGGTTAGTTAGTTAGTAATATATATATATATATATATATATATATATATATATATATATATATATATATATATATATATATATATATATATATATATATATATATATATATATATATATATATATATATATATATATATATATATATATATATATATATATATATATATATATATATATATATATATATATATATATATATATATATATATATATATATATATATATATATATATATATATATATATATATATATATATATATATATATATATATATATGTATGTATTTATAGCATTATCAATGTTTTTTTATGGAGCGATATTACTTTATTATCACAGGATGGTAGCAAGACAAGTCAAAGTCAAATATCGATGCGAAGTAAAATTACTTAGATTGCATTTTCAGTTGTGCATGTTTTCGGAATGCCCAGAAAATGGGCCATGGTATATCCCAGCAAAAGGGCCATATTTTTAACTTAATATTTACCCGCTACAGGGCAGAAAGTGTTGTTTCTGCATTTTGAAGAAAAGGTTATAATTATTTTAAATATACTTAACATTTTTCAAATGGAGGAAAAACCTTCAGGTTTTACCTAAAACTATCTGTTATACAGCAAAAAGTTCAATAAGTGGCTTGATATATATTTTTAGTACATATTATTATATTTTTAAACTTTAAAAATATCCTGAAATATAAAGTTTTTTTGATTTATGACGTTGTTGAAAGGAGTGATCGATGTATAAACACGTCATTTTTTGACATGTATCGCTTTGCATCGAAGCCCTGCGTAAACACACCGCTATTGTGCTGTTTTTATCATCATTTACAAACGAAGCAATGTCCACTTCGTCGCGGTACATATTTTTGAATAAATTTACGACATGGCTCGCTTGTGATACGATATTTGGATCCACCGGCCCGGAGTCGCCTCAGTTTTGGTTCATCGCTCGCGGAGTTAGCACGTTTTGACAACAGACATTGAAAAATCTCGAAATTTTAAATTAAATGCTTTTGTCGTTAGTAAATTTGAAAAAAAAGTGTTGTTGTCTATATATACGGGTATATTTTTTATTTTGTTTTTCGAAAGATTCATCCATAGGTAAGTATTTTTTAAATTTATTTTTTATTTTTTGACATCTCATCAAAGATGAAGAAGAATATGGAAGTCTGGGCATTTACGGGGACGTCTGACGACCGTCATAGGCTGGTGTAAGTGGTCACTTTACACACGTGTAACATTCACCAATTCTACCCATTTTTGACAACCACACTACTCAAATTCTTGGAAGTTCTATATTTATGAACACATTTTGAAACATTGTTCTTGAATCACTAGAACTTCACTAGAGACATCTATTATTGAGATGAAAAGAAGCTTTTTATTAAGCAGAAACTATTTTTCCCTCATTATTTTAATCTCACCAATAGATGTCTCTAGTGAAGTTCTAGTGATTCAAGAACAATGTTTCGAAATTGGTTCACATACATAGAACTTCCAAGAATCTGATTAGTGTGGTTGTCAATAATGGGATCTATTAAAGAAATATCAGATATATTATTTACATACAACATTTTGAGTGTGTCTGAATACTTGTTCACAAAATCTGGATTATCTCCAATTACAGGAGTTATTTTCATATTATTTTTTGACATCTCATCAAAGATGAAGAAGAATATGGAAGTCTGGGCTTTTACGGGGCTGACAACCGTCATAGGCTGGTGTAATTGATCACTTTACACACGTGTAACATTCACCAATTCTACCCATGATTGACAACCACACTACTCAAATTCTTGGTAGTTCTATATATATGAACAAATTTTGAAACATTGTTCTTGAATCACTAGAACTTCACTAGAGACATCTATTGGAGAGATTAAAAATTATGGGGGAAAAATAGTTTCTGCTCAATAAAAAGCTTCTTTTCATCTCACCAATAGATGTCTCTAGTGAAGTTCTAGTGATTCAAGAACAATGTTTCGAAATTGGTTCACATATATAGAACTTCCAAGAATTTGAGCAGTGTGGTTGTCAATAATGGGATCCATTAAAGAAATATGAGATATATTATTTACATATTTAGAAATCCAATTAGCGATAATGTGTCATTACTGGCTGTTACTCAATGTGCCTGGGGCACATTTTACAATACTTTTGTTGTGTTACTTACCGTGCCTGGAGTCATTTGTGTGCAATAGTGGATGACATTATTAAGTTATAAATAAAAACACTTGGTTTATTTGCCACTTGAGTACTTATTTTGGCTACTAGTTTCGGAAGCTACAGATGCTTCCATGTTGGGTTTAAATATAAACTATTTTCGTATATTCAAAAGTTATATAAATATAGTTTATATTCAAACCCGTACAATGGAAGCATATGTAGCTTTCGAAACTAGTAGTTAAAATATAAAACTTAGTGTTGAAAACGAAGTTTGTGTATATTTATGTAAGCGCTTTTTTCACTCTAATATTTATTCAATATTACCCTGGACTGGTACCTGAAACAGAGGGCTGATCACCTTTCCTTCACGTGTTAACGATGAAGATAACACTGCATTTATATGATGCAGTGCCCTATGCACCATTGAAGTGCAGATACGGATATATATATATATATATATATATATATATATATATATATATATAAAATAATATTATAATTTTACAATAATTGCGCTGAACTTCTTTAAAAAAGACTGGGCTCTTGTGCTTGGAGAGGGACTCTTTATTCCATACTTGTTTACACATTTTGGTTTCTCCACTTAGGGTGTTTGTGCACTATACGGAATTTCACCGTCCGGCACGTCAGTTAGCATATAAAACGGATGATTGGCTTGGATTGGCTCGTGCTTTTGTCCGTCTTTCTTCGGATCGGAGCTCTTGATCGGTGCGTGAACACGTTGCGCGTAAATTCCATCACGCTAAACTGTCGTAGTCGCTTTCATTTTTCAAAACCGGACTGCCGGACGGTGAAATTCCGGGTAGTGGAGAAACGCCCTTAGGGCGAAAAATGAAAGCGACTAGGACAGCGACAGAAAAATGAAAGCGACTTTCAAGAACGTCATAAATCAAAATACTTGATTTTTCAGGGGAACGTTTTTAAAGTTTTTAAAAATGTAATAAAATGTATTAAAAATAATTATCAAGCCACTAACTGAACTTTTTACTGTGCAACAGATATTTTCAGGTAAAACCTGAAGGTTTTTTCTCCATTTGAAAAATATTTAGTCTGTTTAAAAAAATAATAAAACAATACATTTTCTTTAAAATGCAAAAACAGCACTTTCTGCCCTGTAGCGGGTAAATATTAAGTAAAAAATATGCCTCTTTTGTTGGGATATAGTACATTTTCTGGGCATTCTAAAAACATGCAAGACTGAAAATTGACGATTTTTAATTTATGACGTTCTTGAAAGGAGTGAGCGATATATACCTTCTACGTGGAGAAAAACGAGATTTGCGAACAGATATTTGGGCACATTAAAAATATTTTGTATGGATTATTGAATTGATAGTTAGTTGTATGTAGGGTGGCCATATTCGCGAGCGACTATGACGCAATTCTGAAGTTTTACTGCCTTTTCATGACCACAGCGATTGCGTTATGAAACCAGTTTAGCAGCAAGCGACCAACCTCCAGACTAGGTCGGTGCAATGTGCATTTATTAAAGGTATGTCGCTACTGCATAACGCACCTACATTCCAATACAATCACAGCTCCGTGAGTGTGTCCAAAATACTTGTAATTTCATACATTTTATTTAATTTTGTTTTTATTTAATATGGTGACAACAGTTTTTTCTTCACATTTTAAATGTATTTTTTAGACATTTCTAATTTTAAAATTTTGAAATTAATAACGCAGCTCTCTCCAATAAAGAGACTGAGCTCTTGTGCTTGGAGAGGGATTTACACATATTATTTTGATTGTTGATATTTATTGGTAATATAATTATTCCTTACACACACACACACATATATATATATATATATATATATATATATATATATATATATATATATATATATATATATATATATATATATATATAAATTCTATTTTGACATCGCATCAAAGATGAAGAAGAATATGGAAGTCTGGGCTTTTACGGGGCTGACGACCGTCATAGGCTGGTTTAATCACTTGACACACGTGTAACATTCACCAACTCTACCCATTATTGACAACCACACTACTCAAATTCTTGGAAGTTCTTTATATATGAACCAATTTAGAAACCTTGTTCTTGAATCACTAGAACTTCACTAGAGACATCTATTGGTGAGATGTAAAGAAGCTTTTTACTAAGCAGAAACTCTTATATTAGTGTGTGAGGTCGTCAGCCCCGTAAATGCCCAGACTTCCATATTCTTCTTCATCTTTGTTGATGAGATGTCGAAAAATAATATGAAAAGAACTCCTGTAATTGGAGATAATCCAGATTTTGTGAACAAGTATTTAGACACACTCAAAATGTTGTGTATATATATATATATATATATATATACATAAATATTTGAAATTCTTGATAATGTTATGTTTTCTCCGGTCTTCCACTGCCTACATATCCAAATAATTACATTTTAGTACTGTTCTTTCTTTGGTCACTCAATTCACACGCCCAAACCATCTCAACACACCTTCCTTAGTTTGCTGGATAGTGCTCATCTCAGCCTTGCATTGAAACCACTGTCGAATTCCTCAAGCTGTCTTTACTGACCAATAATGAAACATAGTTCTTGAATCACTAAAACTTCACTAGAGACATCTATTGGCGAGATGAAAAGAAGCTAAATTAATAAAATGATATTTTCTGGCGTTTCTCATGAATGTGATTATAATCCAGAATTCGTATTTAATCCAGATTTTGTGAACAAGTATTTGGACACACTCAAAATGTAAATAAATTATCTGGTCAAATTATAAGCTTTATAAGAGTTTCTGCTCAATAAAAAACTTCTTTCCATCTCACCAATAGATGTCTCTAGTGAAGTTCTATGTAGTCTTTATTATCACTCATTCGTTACTTCTTTGTCCCTGCCTGACTCCGATGGTGCATAGGGCACTACTTCCTATATTTCTTAAAGCAATAACGTCCCAATTGACATATTTAAGTAGTCACCCTATTTTAAAGCAAGTCGTTTAATTATTCCACTACAAAGAGTTCATTGGATATGACCTCGATTCAATTTTGAGCGTAGGTATTTTCTGATTTATTTTCAGTACAAACTCCAAACAGTGTCGCTGCTTTGACCTCTGTTTATACCTGAATGATGCATAGGGCACTGCATTTGAACAACACAATTTCTACTACATCCCGAACCACTTATTCTTCATCTTTGTCTACTTCTTAGTGTAGGTCGAGTGGCCTGTTTTTAAGAGAGAATTCACTGGCCAACAATGATTTCGTAACTGAAATTTCGATTTCATTAATTGATTCGGCAGTCACTTTGTGGTAAAATCTATCCATTTTCAATAAATTTTTTACTTTGTAATCACCACTACTTCTTAAAATCTACTGTGACACGTCGCTCACTCCTTTCAAGAACGTCATAAATCAAAAATCGTAAATTTTAAGTTGTACATGTTTTCGGAATGCCCATAAAATGTACTATATCCCAGAAAAAGGGGCATATTTTTAACTTAATATTTACCCGCTACAGGGCAGAAAGTGTTGTTTTTGCATTTTGAAGAAAAGGTATTGTTTAATTATTTTTTTAAACATACTAAATATTTTTCAAATGCAGAAAAAACCTTCAGGTTTTACCTAAAAAGATCTGTTGCACAGTAAAAAGTTCAATAAGTGGCTCGATTTTATTTTTAATACATTGTATTATATTTTTAAACTTTAAAAACGTTCTCCTGAAAAATCAAGTTTTTTTTATTTATGACGTTCTTGAACGTGAGCGACGTGTTTCGATGCATTTCGCATCATACGGTGTTTTAAAATGATGCGGAATGGATCGAAACACGTGTCACAGTAGATTTTAAGAAATAGTGGTATTAACTAAGTAAAACATTAGTTAAAAATGAAATTTTGACGACTGATTTGGACGTTAATCGTTCTTATTCAAAGTGTATATGGTGACAAGCTTGTATCACGTCAAGTTTTGCTGTTACAGTCATATTATGGTTTGTATGGACCCCATACGTTGAAACCGTAATAGTGGTTGCTATCTAGACATGCTTTAGTCTAAGGTCTAAGGGATTCAAAAAACGTATTGATAATTATGTAGTAACAGCGGAAATATATTAACTTATTAATATTGAATAAAACCACATTAAAAAACACAACTTCGTGACTGCCGGTTTCGGAATAATCATTCCATAATCAGGTCAAATGTAGACAAAGTCAAATTGTAACGGTTTGACATTTATATAAAGCTAAATTTTGAAAGAGATGAGGAAGAAAAACGATTTACAATGGGGATATATTTAAATCCGCCTCCGTAGTGTAATGGTCAGCACGCTCGGCTACCGTTCTGGAGGTCCCGGGTTCGATTCCCAAGGGGGGTCAAATAAATATAAGGTAATTTTTTCACTCTAATATTTATTCAATATTTCCCTGGACTGGTACCTGAAGCGGAGGGCTGATCACCTTTCCTTCATGTGTAAACGATCAAGATAACACTGCGTTTATATGACGCAGTGCCCTATGCATCATTGGGGTGCGGATAAGGGTGTTATTATTATTATTATTATGTGTTTTCTAAAGTGGTATTACACAAAATGAACGATGAATGATATGGAGAGTGTTATATTATCATAACACAAAGTTAACAATGCTTTTAATACAACATTTTAAATGTGTCCAAATACTTGTTCACAAATCTGTATTACCTCCAATTATAGGAGTATTTTTCATATTTTTTTTGACATCTCAACAAAGATGAAGAAGAATATGAAAGAGTATTGGGTACATTCAAAATGTTGTAAATAAATTATCTGGTCAAATTATAAGCTTAAATGATAAAAAAGAAAATGGTATTTTCTGGCGTTTCTCATGTGTGTGATTATAATCCAGGATTCGGACCTCACATACTAATTAAAGAGTTTCTGCTCAATAAAAAGCTTATTTTCATCTCACCAATAGATGTCTCTGGTGAAGTTCTAGTAATACAAGAACAATGTTTCGAAATTGGTTCATATATATAGAATTTGAGAAGTGTGGTTGTCATATTTTGAGGAATAAAAAGACTTTGTTTTTTGATCCACTCACATTTTTACTAACAACCAACTAGTTTCAGCAACAAAGTCTTTTTATTTCTCAAAATAATATATATATATATATATATATATATATATATATATATATATATATATATATATATATATATATATATATATATATATATATATATATATATATATATATATATATATATATATATATATATATATATATATATATATATATATATATATATATATATATATATATATATATATATATATATATATATATATATATATATATATATATATATATATATATATATATATATATATATATATATATATATATATATATATGTATATAATATATATAATATGATCCACAAAGTTAATGCTTTCAATATTCAAAACAGTGTGGTTGTCAGTGGGTAGAATGTTACACGTGTGTTAAGTGAACACTTAAACCAGCCTATGACGGTCGTCAGCCCCGTAAATGCTCATACTCTTCCATACTCTTCCATACTCTTCTTCATCTTTGATGAGATGTCACAAAATAATATGCTTTTAATGTACCAAATGATTTTTTTAATTTGTTTTTTTTTTGCAGAATACTTTAACAACTTGAAATTTGAGAAAACAAGATGGCGAACGAATGCGGAGTCACAAGCATTCCAGATTTCTTCGAGGGAAAGTCCATCTTCATAACAGGAGGAACGGGTAAGGATGCAATCTAATATATTTTTAAATTGATACATTGAAGTCCCTGTATGTCGCCTTAATTAGAAGTCAGTAGGAATACGGCTCCACAGTCTGGTCTCCTCATCCTGCTATACATGCTGACAGCGTACAGAGAGTACAACACTTCCTTAGATACATTCATTTTACAACTAAATATACCCATTGTTGAGTTAGATTATTTACAACATTTTGAGTGTGTCCAAATACTTGTTCACAAAATCTGGCTTATCTCCAATTACAGGAGTTATTTTCATATTATTTTTTGACATCTCATCAAAGATGAAGAAGAATATGGAAGTCTGGGCATTTACGATTTTGAACAAGTATTTGGACACACTCAAAATGTTGTAAATAAATTATCTGGTCAAATTATAAGCTTAAATAATAAAAATGAAAATGGTATTTTCTGGCGTTTCTCAAGTGTGTGATTGAAATCCAGGATTTGGACCTCACATACTAATATAAGAGTTTCAGCTTAGTAAAAAGCTTCTTTGCATCTCACCAATAGATGTCTCTAGTGAAGTTCTAGTGATTCAAGAACAAGGTTTCTAAATTGGTTCATATATATAGAACTTCCAAGAATTTGAGTAGTGTGGTTGTCAATAATGGGTAGAATTGGTGAATGTTACACGTGTGTAAAGTGATCACTCAAACCACCCTATGACGGTCGTCAGCCCCGTAAATGCCCAGACTTACATATTCTTCTTCATCTTTGATGAGATGTCAAAAAATAATATGAGTTAGATTATAATTGCATAATGAAGCAGCTAAAATTAATAAATCTTAGTGATAGAAGGGTAATTACTGATTTACTGATTTGGTCCTGTTATATATAATTCTTAACAGCCCTGATCTCCTAAATCAAATAAAGTTTAGCGTGCGTCCAAGAGGTACTAGGCAAAAATCTGTATTCGCAGTATTTGCACATAATGCAAACTATGCCATGTTCTCTCCCATTGCGCGGCTTCACATGTTAGCCAATGCTTTTGAAAGTATACATTTATTATAATTAAATAATTTAATGTCCGCCTCCGTAGTGTAATGGTCAGCACGCTCGGCTACCGTTCTGGAGGTCCCGGGTTCGATTCCCAAGGGGGGTAAAATAAATATTAGTGATTTTTTCACTGTAATATTTATTCAATATTACCATGGACTGGTACCTGAAGCGGAGGGCTGATCACCTTTCCTTCACGTGTAAAACGATCAAGATAACACTGCGTTTATATGACACAGTGCCCTATGCACCGTTGGGGTGCGGATAAGGGTTTTATATTATATATATAATTAAATAATTTAATAAATTAATCGAAAAATGTATTTTAATAGCTAGTTTCATAAGAGTTACTGTCATCAGGTTACATGGACGCTCTAGAAGGCACTGAATGCTTCTATAGGGGTTACATTGTGTTGCTAGAAAGTCGCTAGAAGACTATACGGATGCTTCAGAAGGAACTGCGTGCTCCTATATATCTTAAGTTATGTTCCTAGAAAGTCAGTTGAGCTTACATCGTGTTTCTAGTAAGTAAATTGAAGACTATACGGATGCTTCAGAAGGAATTGAGTGGTCCTATGAGTAGATCTTACGTCATATTCCTAGAAAGTCACTTGAGATTACATTGTGTTACTAGTAAGTCACTAGAAGACTATACGGATGCTTCAGAAGGAACTGAGTGCTCCTATATATCTTAAGTCATGTTCCTAGAAAGTCACTTGAGATTACACTGTGTTCCTAGTAAGTTACTAGAAGACTTTACGGATGCATGAGAAGGAATTGAATGCTCCTATAGATCTTACGTCGTTTTTCTAGTAAGTCACTTGAGATTACATCGTGTTCGTAGTAAGTCACTAGAAGACTATATGGATGCTTCAGAAGGAACTTGATCCTATGGATCTTACGTCATGTTTCTAGTAAGTCACTTGAGATTACATCGTGTTTGTAGTAAGTTACTAGAAGACTATACGGATGTATGAGAGGGAATTGAATGCTCCTATAGATCTTACTTCGTGTTTCTAGAAAGTCACTTGAGATTACATTGTGTTACTAGTAAGTCACTAGAAGACTATACGGATGCTTCAGAAGAAACTGAATGCTACTATAGGGCTTACATCGTGTTCATGGCCGTATGTTTGATTATCTTCAATTCTGTGCGTTGCCATAAAGTGTGCTAATTGTGATTAGCATGCTATGCTGGGAGGTGCTTTCTTGTGTAAAACGTGACCAATCCTGTATTAAATCATTTGTTTGTTTTTTCTCCATTTGGAAAATATTAAGTATATTTAAAAAAATAATTAAACAATTCCTTTTCTTCAAAATGCCAAAACAACACTTTCTGCCCTGTAGCGGGTAAATATTAAGTTAAAAATATGCCGCTTTTGCTGGGATATAGTACATTTTCTGGGCAATCCGAAAACATGCACAACTGAAAATGGATGATTTTTTATATATGACGTTGTTGAAAGAAGTGATCGATATTTTGAGCTGATGGTAAATCGTTGAATTAAATCCCGTTTCAGGGTTCATGGGAAAAGTTCTGATTGAAAAACTCCTTTGGTCGTGTTCTGGTCTGGAAAGGATATTCCTGCTGCTTCGACCCAAGAAAGGAAAAGATGGCGAGCAGAGATTGAGAGAATTGGAGAAATCTATGGTAAGAACTTCTTCTTCTAATCTTCATTACTGAGGGTTGTACACTTGTGGAAGCAATGACTCTCCACCTGTTATCCTTTGGGGATTCCCCTCTGAGAATCGAAGCTGAGACCTCCAGTACGGTAGCCAAGGGTACTGACTATTACACTACTGAGGTTGACACATATGTATGTATTGGCAGGGTGAGCTTTCTCAATTTGGATAGAGCGCCGTAGAGCCGAGCTACGCCTCTTTCAATGTCACGCGATAGGCTAAATACATGTGGTACAAACGCGTAACGCACAGTACAATATTTATTATTCTGTCTTATTCCTCATTACTAAGGTTTGTGACCCTTGTGAAACATCTACCATACATGGTCTTGCCGCACTGAGAGATGGCATCCCGACTGCATCCAGTCTACTCTCATCCTTCCCAAACCATCCCAGCCTTCCTTAGTTTGCTGGATAGTGCTCATCTCAGCCTTGCACCCTTTCCTTATATCACCATTGGAACATCTACCATACATGGTCTTGCCGCACTGAGAGATGGCATCCCGACTGCATCCAGTCTACTCTCATCCTTCCCAAACCATCCCAACCCGCCTTCCTTAGTTTCCTGGATAGTGCTCATCTCAGCCTTGCACCCTTTCCTTATATCACCATTGGAACACCTACCATACATGGTCTTGCCGCACTGAGAGATGGCATCCCGGCTGCATCCAGTCCACTCTCATCCTTGTTTTCATAACTTATTCCTGTCCACCATTCACTCTGTTCCCAGCACTCACTCTCCTTTCTATATCGTTATCGATCTTTCCATCAATAGAAAACGTACTTGCCAAATATAAGAAGTCATCTACCTGTATTAAGGAAGAGAAGAGAAGTGTGTATAAGTAAATATGTTTTGTGTTTTTTTTACTCTGTGTCTAGAATGCATTTTTTCTCTTCAGTTATTCGAACGGCTACGAACACAGAAACCTGGAATTTTCTTTGAAAAAATCAGGTGCATTAACGGAGATGTCACCCAAGTCGGACTAGGTAAGTCTACCCCTTACAAAAGCCATATCGCTCACTCCTTTCACTTGAGTTATCAGGAGACCGTTTTTAAAGTTTAAAAATATAATAAAATGTATTAAAAATAAATATCAAGCCACTTATTGAACTTTTTACTGTGCAACAGATCTTTAAATATTTTTAAATATGACGTAGTTGAAAGGAGTGAGCGATATGTCTAAGCTGAGAACGAGAATCTAAATAATATGAGTGAGTGAATGAATGCTGAAAACAGAGTAAATGATGCACTGAAATCGGTTATGGCAAATAAAAGGCTATCAGCGTAAGATGAACCGGTAGTACACAATGGAGTGTCTTATGTATGGAAGTGAAGCATGGAGTTGGCAGAAGAAGGGTGATAGTAGATTGAATGCAGTCGGAATGCTATCTCTCAGTGCAGCAAGACCATGTATGGTAGATGTTCCAATGGTGATATCAGGAAAGGGTGGAAGGCTGAGATGAGCATTATTCAGCAAACTTAGAAAGCTGTGTTGAGATGGTTTGGACATGTGGAACAAATAAGTAAGGAAAGAACTGTAAAACAAATTTATGAGGCAAATGTTGTTGGAAATAGGAGTAGAGGAAGAAAGGGGAAAATTTGGCATGATCAGGTATGTCAAATACTTAGGAGTGGTTAGGTCAGGAGTCGGAATAATCGGCGGGTATGGATGAGGAGATGCATGAATGTGGAAGAGTTGAAGACTGTTTAGAAAGACAGATATTTGGCTTATATATATACATGTTTGATTTTCTTCCAGGTCTCTCTCCAGAGGACAAAGACACACTCGTAAACGCAGTCAACATCATTTTCCATTCGGCAGCAAGCGTGCGGTTAGTATGAACGCATAGCTCAGTGTGGTGACCCAAACGATAGTCAAACCTGAAACCCCTTGCTTTGCAGCCTAACAGTGAAATACATATATCGTCTTCTTCCTGGCTCCATCCCAACTTTTCGTCTTTGCAGACTGTTGTAGTCAGCTCTCCTCTTCTTCAGGCTGTAGGTCCTTCTGTCATGGACAACGTCACCTAGGCCATGCCTTCCAATCATGTTATCTTTCTGCAGCATCCATGAATTCTTTAGTCTTTCTCTAGATGCTTTTTGAGGAAGATCAATGGGGATTGCCTGGTTCACAATATGATCAGGTTCTCTGCGTTCTATGTGCCCATACCATCTTCAATTGCCTTTCCTCTACCTTACTATTGATGCCTGTTACAGCCAGGCTTCCACGAATGCGTAAACTCTGTATTTTGTCTTTAAAAGACACTCCAGCTGACTATCTAAGCATTCGCATTTCAGCAGTTTCTAGTTGCCTAGAGTATGTGTTTTACATTGTCCAGCATTCAGATTCATAAAGGAAGTTATATTTATGCTTCAATTGAAAACATCTTGAACATGCTACTTCTTCGGCACCATCTATGGTCAAAATAAGTAAGTTTTCATTTGCAGAGACCTTCATGAAATGTATGTAACATTCTTCCCGAATTATTTAACATACTAAGAGACGCCTGAAAATGACAAATGTGTGCATAATTTTTTCATCACGAATTCTGGTTTTTAATTAACTTCTAAGTGGAGCGAATACAGAATTGTGAACAAAATTTAAACACACTCAAAATAAGGCGAATAGATGAAGAAGTCTATCGGAATGGGAATTTGGAAGACTAAGTACTTACAAGGTATACGATTTGTCATTGGCTGGTTCAAGTGATCACTTTGTATGCTGTACATTTATATATATCTGTATACAAAAAGTAGGTACTGGATGTTAAAACTGAATCAGAGAGATTGGTAAATTTGATTGTGTGAAACCAGTAGTGCTCATGCGATTAGGCATATAATTCAGCCAATGACAGGTCGTAATCACTGAAAATTACAGACTTATAAATTCTTCTTCATTTATGTTGAGATGCCAATGAAAATCTTTGAATTGTGTTGAATTTAATGGTAAAATTTGTCTTTTTCAAGATTTGACGATCCCCTTAAAGATGCTGTTCTGATGAATACAAGGGGCTCCAGAGAACTAATGCTTCTAGCCAGGGAAATGAAAAACCTACATGTAAGTTTAGACATTCATACCTCAGCTTACTGTTTTCTTTCTTTTACATTCAATTAGACTAAGCCGCAGCAAAATGTGACCTAGTTAAAGACTTCCAGGCGCTGGTGACAAGGTTGTATAGTGCGTGCAAGGAAAGTGACTTGCTGATCAATGTCAGCACTCAGGACAGTCAAGTGTCGCGTTCCATCCTTTTTGCCTACCTGCAGATATAGTATTAAATCAATCAGAAACTACATTTCCTCTCAATTGTTTATATAAAATTCTAGTATCATTAAATGTATAGTATAGAAGCTAGGATTATAAAAAATAAGATAAATAACTCCTGTAATTGGAGATAATCCAGATTTGTGAACAAGTATTACGCCACACTCAAAATGTTGTACATCAAGTATGTCAAATGTGATGGTTCGTTAGTTGATAAGCCTCAATATGCCTCGTTCCAGGTACTACTGCATGTGTCCACGACTTACTGCAACACGGACAAGAATCCTGTGGAAGAGAAGCTGTACCCGCCGCACGCGGACTGGGCCAAGACCATAGACATCGCGGAGACCATCGACGACCACACTCTGCGGATCCTCACGGCCAAGTGAGACCAATTCCATAGATAATGGACTCATCCCAAATCTATCGTTAGATTCCAAACTGTCCATCAAACCTCCTCCCTCTACCTACTTCCCTAAACTTTCTTTTTCCTTTGCCTTCCTTCATCAACTTATAATCTTTATTTTTTTTAATGTTCAAGTATTATCTACCCTCTGATTGCAAACAGCTATATATAGTATCAAAAGTTTATGGTTGGTTGGAAGATATTTCTTTTTAGCAATTAGCCCGCTTATTTCTTTTCCGTACATGAAGTTTAAATAAATAAATAAATATATGTTATATTTAATTTTATCAGCCTCCGTAGTGTAATTATTGGTCAGTATGCTCAGCTACCGTACTGGAGGTCCCGGGTTCGATTCCCAGGAGGGGGTTATATAAATAAAAGTGATTTTTTTACTCTAATATTTATTCAATATTACCCTGGACTGGTACCTGAAGCGAAGGGTTGACCACCTTTCCTTCATGTGGTCATGATCAAGATAACACTGCGTTTATATGATGCTGTGCCCTATGCACCATTGGGTGCAGATGAGGGTTTGAAGAAGAAGATATATAATTAAAACATAACTATGTTTTAAAATCACTATAAATATTTTATTAAAACTTAATTATAATGTTTACCGGTTTCCAAGCTAACCGCTTCTTTATCAAGACTGATAAATACCCAGTTTTAATCAGTCTTGAAAAATAAGCGTTTAGATGTAATATGTTTAAATAAATAAATAAACAGAACAGGTGCAAGAATTTTTATATCTAGGAAGCATGTTCACAAGGGATGGAAAAGTGGATAAGGATATTGAGAGAAGAGTGAATGCAGGGAATAGAATAAATGGTGCTTTTAACAGAGTGATTGGGAATAAGAATATGTCCATGGAAGCCAAGCTAGCGGTTCACAACGGCGTGCTAGTACCGACACTAATGTATGGAAGCGAAACATGGAACTGGCAAAGGAAGGATGAAAGCAGAGTGAATGCTGTTAAAATGCGCTCCCTCAGACGAATGGTGGAAAATCATTGTATGACAGAATTAAAAACGACGATATAAGAAAGGAATGTAAGGCTGAACGAGGAATAATTGAAAAGATTAGAAAGAGCTCTTTGCGGTGGTATGGACATGTGGAGCAAATGGATAGCGAGAGAATGACTAAGAAAATATATGGCGAATGTGAGAGGGAAAACAGAACGTGGACGACCGAAAAAGACTTGGCACGATCAGATCAATCAGAACCTAAAATCTGGCAGTGTCAAAAGTCTGCGTAATCGGAGGGCATGTATGACTAGATGTATGGATGTGAAGGAGGCGAGGAGTGTATGTCAGGACAGAAGAGTGTGGCGTTCCATCTTCTCTGCCTACCCCTGCGGAGAAACGGCGTGATGGTAGTAGTAGTAGTAGTAATAAATTAATAAGTATATTAATAGTTTTACTCTTGTTCATTCTGTATGCAGATACATTGGAGGTCTTCCCAACACATATACGTTCAGCAAGAGCCTTGCCGAACACGTTATCAACGATCTCCGGGGAGACATTCCAACTGTCATCTTTAGACCTTCCATTGGTATGTGTATATCGCTCACTCCTTTCAACAACGTCATAATTCAAAAATCGTCAATTTTCAGTTATGCATGTTTTCGGAATGCCCAGAAAATGTACTATATCCCAGCAAAAGTGGCATATTTTTAACTTAATATTTACCCGCTACAGGGCAGAAAGTGTTGTTTTTGCATTTTGAAGAAAAGGTATTGTTTTATTATTTTTTTAAATATGCTAAATATTTTTGAAATGCAGAAAAAACCTTCAGGTTTTACCTAAAAAGATCTGTTGCACAGTAAAAAGTTCAGTAAGTGGCTTGATATTTATTTTTAATGCATTGTATTATATTTTACTTTAAAAATGTTCTCCTGAAAAATCAAGTTTTTTGATATATGACGTTCTTGAAAGGAGTGAGCGATATATTTTTTTCTTTTTCTCCGTTTTATTCCTCATTGCTGAGGGTTTGTGATCCTTGTGGAAGCAATGACTCTTCTCCAGTTATCCATTGACTGCGCTGCACGTAACGCTCCAACCACCTTTTCTTCATCGGTCCATCATGTGGGGATCTTCCTCTCCCTCTCTTCCCCTCCAGGCTACCGATCACAACCAGTCGTTCATAGGCTATCCTCGTTGCCACGCGCAACGTGTCCAAAGAACTGGAGAATCCGTCGGGTACAGACACTGGCCAGAGTCAAGCCATCCAAGCGTAGTTAGTTCCTGGAGAATGGACTCATTGGTGCGTCTAGCTGTCCATGGAATTAGGAGCATGCGCCTCCAACACCACATTTTTTCTCCTTTCTGCTGCTTTTATGGTCCATGTTTCAGCAGCATAGAGAAAAACGGAGTGGACCAAGATCCTGACAATATATTTTTATTAATTTCTTTTTTTTTCTTCTTTTTCTGCCTTGTTGACCTGTTTTTAAGAGGGTTAAGCCTCCTGCGATGTTGGTTCCCAGCTGTCAATCCATCCCTTTGCTGCTCTGCCCATTCTGTATTGAGATGTTTATATAAACAACTAAATTTTTAATATTAATTCTTTTTCCAGTGGTGTCTTCACTTTGTGAACCAGTCCCCGGCTGGATTGAGAATTTCAACGGCCCTGTGGGATTACTGGTGGCGAGCGGAAAGGGTAATTATACTGCTTCCCCTTCATATATACATACATTAGCAAATTCACATACATAATTAATATATTTTTTAAAAATTTTGAACCAAGCCACCTTATGTGTCTTGCCGGTAGAGTTCTCTTTACATACTTACATAAAAATAAAAAACATATAATTTTTATTTTTTATTATTAGATTAAAACCAATATTTTTAGCTTTTCCACTTTTTTATTTGACCAGCGACCGGGTTTCGTCGTTACCGACATCATCAGACTGGTGAGAGGCTTTACAAATTTGTATGTTATATATAAAAGAAGGCAGGAGTTGATAACCATGATTTGATATAATTTTATGAGGAATTAATTTAATTTTAGTGAATTTAAGTATTGTATGATATTTTAAATATTTTTTTATAAAGGTTTTTTGTATTGAAAGCACGATTTTATATAAAGTTAAAATAGATTTGTATTTTTTGTAAATGAATTTAAATTATGTAACGAGGTATCAGGAAATGCTGGTTGACGGCTCCTTCCACTAAGCTGTGGTTGTCCGGGGGGGGGGGGGGGGGAAGGAGCCGTCAACCAGCATTTCCTGATACCTCGTTACATAATTTAAATTCAATACAGTAAAAGATATTAAAAATACAAACTTTTTTAAAAATTTCAAAGTATTAAATACTGATCATTTACTCATCCTTAATTTTGCCTTTGGTCCACATATTTGTTTGCGAGAATCAGTCATTTCTGAGGAAGTCACTGGCATTTCTGAGGGAGTCACTGGTATTTCTTAAGGAGTCACAGTCATTTCTGAGGGAGTCACTGGCATTTCTGAGGGAGTCACTGCCATTTTTGAGGGAGTCACTGGCATTTCTGAGGGAGTCACTGCCATTTTTGAGGGAGTCACTGGCATTTCTGAGGGAGTCACTGGCATTTCTGAAGGAGTCACAGTAATTTCTGAGGGAGTCACTGGCATTTCTGAAAGAGTCACAGTCATTTATGAGGGAGTCACTGGCATTTCTGAAGGAATCACAGTCATTTCTGAGGGAGTCACTGGCATTTCTGAAGGAGTCACAGTAATTTCTGAGGGAGTCACTGGTCCACATATTGGTCCACATATTTGTTTGCGAGAATCAGTCATTTCTGAGGGAGTCACTGGCATTTCTGAAGGAGTCACAGTCATTTCTGAGGGAGTCACAGGCATTTCTGTAGGAGTCACTGTCATTTCTGAGGGAGTCACAATTATTTCTAAAGGAATCACTGCCATTTCTGAAGGAGTCACAATTATTTCTAAAGTAATCACTGTCATTTCTGAGGGAGTCACAATTATTTCTAAAGTAATCACTGTCATTTCTGAGGGAGTCATAATTATTTCTAAAGGAATCACTCTCATTTCTGAGGGAATCACTATCATTTTTAAAGAGAGTCAATAATTTCTGAGAGAATCACAATCTTTTCTGAGTTTATGTCATTTCTAAGGTAGTCACTGCCATTTCTGAGGGAGTCAATCATTTCTGAGGGAGTCACTATCATTTCTGAGTTAATGTCATTTCTAAGGTAGTCACTGCCATTTCTGAGGGAGTCAATGATTTCTGAGGGAACCAGAGAGTTTTTAAGGATCTCGTGAAGCATCAGCACCCACTTCCAGCGAGTTTCAAGTGCTGCACAATACATTGTTACCATGTTCCAGGGATCATGCGCTCCGTGTACTCCGACCCGGGCATCAAGGCGGACTATATGCCGGTGGACATCGCCATCAAGGCCATGATAGTGGCGGCCTGGAGGCACGGGACTCTCAAGTAATGTATTGTATCCTTACATGTCTCAACAGAGACGAAAATGGTATATTTTAAGCTTACAACATTTTGAGCGTGTCCAAATACTTGTTCACAAAATCTGGATTATCTCCAATTACAGGAGTTATTTTCATATTACTTTTTGATATCTCATCAAAGATGAAGAGGAATATGGAAGTCTGGGCATTTATGGGGCTTACGACCGTCATAGGCTGGTTTAAGTGATCACTTTACACACATATTACTTTTATATTATTATTTAGTTATTTTCATATTACTTTTTGATGAGATATCAAAAAGTAATATGAAAATAACTCCTGTAATTGGAGATAATCCAGATTTTGTGCACAAGTATTTGGACACACTCAAAATGTTGTAAATAAATTATCTGGTCAAATTATAAGCTTAATAATAAAAATGAAAATGGTATTTTCTGGCGTTTCTCATGTGTGTGATTATAATCCAGGATTCGGATCTCACATACTAATATAAGAGTTTCTGCTTAGTAAAAAGCTTCTTTACATCTCACCAATAGATGTCTCTAGTGAAGTTCTAGTGATTCATGAACAAGGTTTCTAAATTGGTTCATATATATAGAACTTCCAAGAATTTGAGTAGTGTGGTTGTCAATAATGGGTAGAATTGGTGAATGTTACTCGTGTGTAAAGTGATCACTTAAACCAGCCTATGACGGTCGTAAGCCCCGTAAATGCCCAGACATGACAGTGAAAAAATCACTTATATTTATTTTACCCCCCTTGGGAATCGAACCCGGGACCTCCAGAACGGTAGCCGAGCGTGCTGACCATTACACTACGGAGGCGGACAATATATAATATATAATAATATATAATAATATATATATATATATATATATATATATATATATATATATATATATATATATATATATATATATATATATATATATATATATATATATATATATATATATATATATATATATATATATATATATATATATATATATATATATATATATATATATATATCACTAGGTATTTGGAGATACCTGTTCTGAGGTAGGCAGGGTATGCTTATTCTTTTTATAATACAGCTTTATATATTTTGAATGATAATATAAAAGTGGTAAGACTGAAATAATATGAAATAATAATTATAAAATGAGAGCAAATAGAGAGTTGAACTAAAAGAAAAGTAAAATCTGAAGGAGTAATATTATAAAATTAGAAAATAGGATTATATAATTATAAAACACTGACACATAGATTAATAACACACAAACTTTATTTGCTGCTCCAGCTGGGATCTTCCAACAACTTAAATTTGAAGAATACATGATGTTTACCTTCCAGGAGCTCTCCGTCGGATCCCATTCCCGTGTACAACTGCTGCTCGAGCAACCTCAAGGACGTCACCTTGCAAGAGATCATCGACATGGGCCTCAGGCTGACCCGGGACATCCCGCTCAACTCCATCCTGTGGGTCCCGGGAGGCGGGATCACCGGCAGCAGGGCCAAGCACTTCATAAGGGTGAGGCTTATTCAATTCAATTCAATTTGTTTCTTTATTGTAACTGCAGACAGTTGGTAGAATTCCATATTGAATTGTTGGGTAATATATTTCAAATAAAACATGGTTTTTCGGATTGAATTCTACTTTTATTTACATATATATGATAAAATGTGACGCGTTTCCTCTTATTAGGGCATTATCAAACACTGACTAAAAATACTTACAAAACGTCCTTACATACTAACAATAATTGCTACTATACAATAACAATCACTGCTCGCAGTGCACAACGGAGTCCTGGTTCCAACTCTAATGTATGGAAGTGAAACATGGAGTTGGCAAACGAAGGATGAAAGTAGACTGAATGCAGTCGGAATGCGATCTCTCAGAAGAATGTGCGACAAAACGATGTATGATAGATGTGCGAATAGTGAAATAAGGAAGGAATGCAAAGCTGAGATAAGCATTATCGATAAAATTAAGAAAGGCGTGTCGAGATGGTTTGGACATGTAGAACGAATGAGTGAGGAAAGAACGGTAAAACAAATTTATGAGGCGAATGTTAGCGGGAAAAGAAGCAGAGGAAGGCCGAGAAAAACATGGCACGATCAGGTATGCCAAATACTTGAGAGTGGTCAGGTTAGGAGTCGTAACAATCGGCGGGTATGTATGAGGAGATGCATGAACTTGGAAGAGGCGAAGAATGTTTGCAAGGACAGAGTGGTGTGGCGCTCTATTCTCTCTGCCTAGCCCTGCGGCGAAGCGCCGTGATGGTTAGTTAGTTAGTTAGTTATAATTGCTATTATTAGGTCTAGGGGTACATATAATAGTTGGTATTTCAGTGGGTAATGTAGATTACTATGATATGGATTTCATCCAAGAGATTGTGTTCCACTTAAAACCCATTCAGGAATATTAATTTCAAAACCACATCTTTTATTTTTTAGGTTATCTTATTCCATCTGCTGCCGGCGTTCATTTTGGACCTTGCGCTTAAGTTTGGAGGACAAAAAACGATGTAAGTACAACCTAAACACACCTCATCATCTCTCTCTCGTCCCCATACGCATCCAGATGGTGCAAAGGGCACCGCATGGGTCGCTAAGGTGTCATTATGATCATTGACTGTGTCATCGATGAAGCCAAGGTGTTATTTAGAAGAGAAATATAGCCTAAAAGCGAAAGCTGAAGAGGCAGTACACAAAAAAGTACTTTAGCAACTGTAATGTACGGAAGTGAAGGATGGAGTTGGCAAATGAAGGATGAAAGTAGACTGGATGCAGTCGGGATGCCATCTCTCAATGCGGCACATCATGTATGATAGATGTTCCAATGGTGATATAAGGAAAGGGTGCAAGGCTGAGATGAGCACTATCCAGTAAACTAAGGAAGGCGGGTTGGGATGGTTTGGGAAGGATGAGAGTAGACTGGATGCAGTGGGAATGCCATCTCTCAGTGTGGCAAAACCATGTATAGTAGATGTTCCTATGGTGATATAAGGAAAGCGTTCAAGGCCTAGATAAGCGTTATCCAGCAAACTAATAATCTGAATGTAATGAGTGATGAAAATGCGTGGATGAAAACATAGGGATACCATGTAGGCGTGTGCTTACATGGTATCCCTATGAATTTCACCATACCTACATTGTGTCAACATTGTATCCGAATGTATTATCACCGTCCATCAAAATCACCCTATGGACGCTGTGTGTGCCTGCATTGTGTCAACATGGTATCCGTATGAATTTCACCATCCGTAAAATTCACCCCATGGACGCTGTGTGTGCCTGCATTGTGTCAACATGGTATCCGAATATATTATCACGGTCCATCAAAATCACCCTATGGACGCTGTGTGTGCCTACAAGGTATCAGCATGGTATCCGTATGTATTTTCAGCATCCATAAAATACACCTAATTACACCTAACTGCCAATAGTGTCTTAAGACGCATAATTTTCTGTGATCGGAGCGCCGCTCATACAAAAATTATGTCTTGAGACGCGCCGTTTCAAATGGGGTTTTACTAAAGAAATTCAATTATTTAAAATGTAAAAATATATCCAACGCATAGTGACATCTATTGAGAATATCTTTGCATACTTAGACTTGAAACAGAATTTGTTTTTACCACTTTAAACGTAAATTAAAGAGAGCTTTGTCGTCGAAACAACTGATGGTGCTCAGGGTTGTCCAATAATCCCCGAGTTGCCGTCACTGCCGAATCTGATGACAGTGATTTTAGTGACGATTCTGATGATTTTTAATTTTTAATTTTTTAAAATCAAAGTGTGTTTGTGTGTGTATACTTTTAATATTAAACTAACATAAACAATAACTTTTGACGTATAATTTAGTTTTCATATTTTCTATGACAAGTTTTGTGACAGCCCTGCACCATGAACAATTAATTTAATGATAATGGATAAATGACTGCACGACTGGCGCGCTCTTCATTTATATTATAAATAAACATTATCACACGTTTATATGTTCAGAAGGTTTAATTTTTGTGGTGAAATTGCGGCGTGCTGGGTACCGCCATACATGTACCTGCCGGCAGTTAAAAGGTTAACTGTGTACTGCCCTGAGGAGCTACCTTGTTATAACACATATTCCCCAGGCTGGTGCGGCTGCAGCGCCGCATCTACATCGCCAACCTGGCCCTGCAGTACTACATCACGAACCAGTGGACCTTCCACAACCAGCGCCTGGTGGAGCTGCGCGCTGCCATACCGCTGCAGGACGCGCCCGCCTTCGGCTACTTCCTGGAGCTGGAGGACGTGTACGTCTTCTTCCGCAACTGCCTGCTCGGCGCCCGCCGATACCTGCTGGCCGAGCCGGACGACACCATCCCCGCCGCCAAGGCACACTTCAACAGGTCGGGATATTGCATTCTGCCATCTCAACATAAGTTTTTTTTAAACATTTACTTGTTAACTATATAGTTTATTAGTATATTTAAAAAACTTTGTGGAGACACATAAATACATATACTGTATACATAAAACTAACTAACTAACCATCACGCCGCGTCCGCAGGGGTAGGCAGAGAGAATCGAACGCCACACCACTCTGTCTTTGCAAACATTCTTCGCCACGTTCATGCATCTCCTCATACATACCTGGCGATTGTTACGACTCCTGACTCGGCCGCTTTCAAGTATTTGACATACCTGATCTGTTTTAAGAGCTAATTTACTTTGTATCTTTTATTTGGAAAAACTCATTTTAAGAGCTAATTTACTTTTAACGTTTCCTTTAGAAAATCTTGTTTTAACACACTATCTGCGGGCAGATTCGCGCTCATAATAGAGGTAAACATCTCTGAAAAGAAGTGGTAACATTTAATCATACTGTATACATCCATATGAGATCAAAAGATGCCGCAAAAGTCATGCGTAAAAATAACTTACACGCAATTTACGATGAGTCTAGTGAAAAGGTAAAATTACACTTCCCGCCGAACACCACCAGTTGAGTGAAACGGTAAAATTACCCTTCCCGCAGATAGTGTGAAGAGCTAATTTACTTTGTCTCTTTCCTTTGGAAAAACTCATTTTCAGAACTAATTTACTTTTTATCTTTGCTTTAGGATGTCCGTCTTGGATCAGGTAGTGAAGATGGTATTCTGGAGCCTCATGATCTGGTGGGTCGTCAACTCCAAGTTCTGCACGGCCACACTGCAGTACTTCAACATGGCATAAAATACACAAGAACCATTTCGTTTCAAGACTTCTCGGCTTCCAAAAAGGGCGCTTCACACTTTTAAATGGATTCAAATTCTGAATAAAAACGGGCAATGTTTCTTCAGCAATTGATTAGTTATATTTTCTCATTTGTTCCCTTCAAACATGCTTCTTATCTTATATTTTTCATATGCCTATTTACTGTACCTTTTATTGTTTTATACTTTCCATTTTGCCGTGTTTTCTTGTTTTCAGTCTTGTTAACCTTAATTTATCCAAAAATGAGTAATGGAAATTACTCATCGGGAATATTATATTTCGCTCACTCCTTTCAACAACGTCATAAACCCAAAATTGTCAATTTTCAGTTGTGCATGTTTTCGGAATGCCCAGAAAATGTACTATATCGCAGCAAAAGAGGCATATTTTTAACTTAATATTTACCCGCTACAGGGCAGAAAGTGTTGTTTTTGCATTTTGAAGAAAAGGTATTGTTTAATTATTTTTTTAAACATACTAAATATTTTTCAAATGGAGGAAAAAACCTTCAGGTTTTACCTAAAAAGATATGTTGCACAGTAAAAAGTTCATTAAGTAGCTTGATATTTATTTTTAATACGTTGTATCTTATTTTTTAACTTTAAAAACGTTCTCCTGAAAAATCAAGTTTTTATATTTATGACGTTCTTGAAAGGAGTGAGCGCTGATATGTGACTTATATATAAAGAATGAACACTATCCATTCCTCACCATAACACATCATTCTGGAGTAATTCCTTCTCTGTCCAAGCGGCCAGACTATGGAAGGAATTACGTCTCCGCGTAAACAAATGCACCTTCTCTAATAACTTTCAAGAAACATCTGAGACATTACTATCTATCATTAAAACCCTAACTGTCCATCAAACCTCCTCCCTCTACCTCTTTCCCTAAACTCCCTTCTTCCTTTGCCTTCCTTATTATCATCACTTTGTAATTTATGTTTTTAAATGTCCAAGTACTATCTACCCTCTGATTGCAAACAGCTATATATGGTATCAAACGTTTTGACCAATATCACTAGTCTGTTTTTGGTTGGTTGGAAGATATTGCTTTTTAGCAAAGAGCTCGCCAATGTACTTTTTTCTTTTCTGTACTTGTTAAAATAAATAAAAACATAAATAAATAAAATAAACAAACCATCATACCGTTTCTCCACAGGGGGAGCCAGAGAGAATATAACACGATACCACTCTGTCTTTGCTAACAATCTTTACCTCTTCCACATTCATGCATCCCCTCATACATTTCCGCTGATTTTTCCAAATCCTGACCTGAAATATTTAACACACTTGATCGTGCCAAGTTATCCTCGGTCTTCCTCTGCTATTACAACTATTATTGCCTCATGTATTTGTTTTACTATACTTTCCTCACTCATTAGTTCCACACGGCCAAATAATCTCAACACACCTTCCTTAGTTTGCTGGATAGTGCTCATCCCAGCCTTGCACCCTTTCCTTATATCACCATTGGAACATCTACCATACATGGTCTTGCCGCACTGAGAGATGGCATCCCGACTGCATCCAGTCTACTCTCATCCTTCCCAAACCATCCCTACCCGCCTTCCTTAGTTTGCTGGATAGTGCTCATCTCAGCCTTGCACCCTTTCCTTATATCACCATTGGAACATCTACCATACATGGTCTTGCCGCACTGAGAGATGGCATCCCGACTGCATCCAGTCTACTCTCATCCTTCCCAAACCATCCCAACCCGCCTTCCTTAGTTTGCTGGATAGTGCTCATCTCAGCCTTGCACCCTTTCCTTATATCACCATTGGAACATCTACCATACATGGTCTTGCCGCACTGAGAGATGGCATCCCGACTGCATCCAGTCTACTCTCATCCTTCCCAAACCATCCCAAGCCGCCTTCCTTAGTTTGCTGGATAGTGCTCATCTCAGCCTTGCACCCTTTCCTTATATCACCATTGGAACATCTACCATACATGGTCTTGCCGCACTGAGAGATGGCATCCCGACTGCATCCAGTCTACTCTCATCCTTCCCAAACCATCCCAACCCGCCTTCCTTAGTTTGCTGGATAGTGCTCATCTCAGCCTTGCACCCTTTCCTTATATCACCATTGGAACATCTACCATACATGGTCTTGCCGCACTGAGAGATGGCATCCCGACTGCATCCAGTCTACTCTCATCCTTCTTTTGCCAACTCCATGCTTCACTTCCATACATCAGATAGCTACCAAGACTCCAATATATATTTATATATATATATATATATATATATATATATATATATATATATATATATATATATATATATATATATATATATATATATATACATATATGTATATATATATATACATATATATATATATATATATATATATATATATATATATATATATATATATATATATATATATATATATATATATATATATATATATATATATATATATATATATATATATATAGAAATTGCAGGAAGGAGTAGGGCGCTCGGGGTTGCATAAGCATATCAGAAATGAAAAAACAAATAAACTTTTTTAAATATATATATTTATGTAACATGTGTTTTACTTATGATCTATATAAATAAAAGTGTATATCATCATTTATTCAAAATCTTGAATCTTCTAAAATAATTTACAGATTGCTTAGAAATTTAGACACAGCATTGCATTGGAATACGCCTTTACCTACGAGTTTTTAAGGCAGTTCTTACTCATACAGCAGCGACATCTGTTGAACTAAATAGTAACACTAAAAATTGCTCATGGCGGACAGACTGCTTCTTGACAGCTGCTGTCATTTCAAACGTATTCGATTGCATTGTTGTTCCGTATATTCATAATATTCTCATTGCAAAATCATAACTATACATTTTCTTTCGATTCCATTTAAACAGACTGAGCCACAATTAATGTTTTCAGAGCTTAAGACAATTATTTAGCTATATAATAAAATACAATTTAGTAGACTATAAAAATCAGTGTTTGATTTGAATATTTAATATATAAACCCAATTAATATATTATTTTTTGACACCTCATCAAAGATGAAGAAGAATATGGAAGTCTGGGCATTTACGGGGCTGACGACCGTCATAGGCTGGTTTAAGTGATCACTTTACACACGTGTAACATTCACCAATTCTACCCATTATCGACAACCACACTACTCAAATTCTTGGAAGTTCTATATATATGAACCAATTTCGAAACCTTGTTCTTGAATCACTAGAACGTCACCAGAGACATCTGTTGGTGATGAAAAGAAGGTTTTTATAAAAAAAACTAACTAACTAACCATCACGCCGCTTCCCCGCAGGGGTAGGCAGAGAGAATAAGGCGCAACACCACTCTGTCCTTGCAAACATTCTTCGCCTCTTCCACGTTCATGCATCTCCTCATACATACCCGCCGATTGTTACGACTCCTAACCTGACCACTTTCAAGTATTTGGCATACCTGATCGTGCCATGTTTTTCTCGGTCTTCCTCTGCTTCTTTTCCTACTAACATTCGCCTCATAAATTTTTAGGTTTTTATTGAGGTTTTTATTGA
Source organism: Brachycentrus maculatus (assembly GCF_059751285.1). Classification (NCBI taxonomy): domain Eukaryota; kingdom Metazoa; phylum Arthropoda; class Insecta; order Trichoptera; family Brachycentridae; genus Brachycentrus; species Brachycentrus maculatus. The sequence continues at coordinate 388,937 of NW_028281259.1, read as the reverse complement.
TGAAAAGAAGGTTTTTATTGAGGTTTTTATTGATGAAAAGAAGGTTTTTATTGAGCAGAAACACTTATATTAGTATGTGAGGTCCGAATCCTGGATTATAATCACACACATGAGAAACGCCAGATAATATTTTTATTATTCAAGCTTATAATTGGACCAGATAATTTATTGACAACATTTTGAGTGTGTCCAAATACTTGTTCACAAATCTGGATTATCTCCAATTACAGGAGTTACTTTTATATTATTTTTTAACATCTCATTCTTCATCTTTGATGAGATGTCAAAAAATAATATGAAAATAACTCCTGTAATTGGAGATAATCCAGATTTGTGAACAAGTATTTGGACACACTCAAAATGTTGCGAGTTGTTTTTAAATACGTTTTTAATTGTTTTTATCTATTTTGTCCGCCTCTGTAGTGTAATGGTCAGCCCCATGTTCGATTCCCAGGGGGGGTAAAAATAAATATGAGTGATTTTTTCACTGTAATATTTATTCAATATTACCCTGGACTGGTACCTGAAGCGGAGGGCTGATCACCTTTCCTTCATGTGTAAACGATCAAGATAACACTGCATTTATATGACGCAGTGCCCTATGCACCATTGGGGTGCGGATAAGGTTTTTTTATTAATATCTATTTTAACCTAATATACACACAAAAAAGAGAGAAAAAAGTAAGGAACGTAAACTATTTTACAATTTTCATAGAATTGACTCTTGATCATTCACCCATGCCTTTATTTTGCCTTTGTTCCATATTTTATTTTGACCTCTAACCTCCGTCGGCAACAAATTAAAAATGTTTGTAACGATATATAACATGGTAATATTTTTCTTTGTAAATTGGGTGTAAATAATATGTAAAGTGGGTGTATAATAATAAAATAAACAATGTGTTGCTTTGTAATTAAAGTTTATAATTAAAGTTTACTCTTAATTTACCTTTATAATATTTTTCTATCTATCTATCTGATTCTGACAGTTCAGAATATTATATTTTTTCTATCGGATGTCTTTTGTTTTATTCAGCGCGACGCATGCGACATCTGGTGGTAGAACTGTTTTATGTAGGTACTATTTGTATACTAAGTACTTAATAAAATGTATAGGTAGGTACCTAGGTATTTTATTACAGATATATTGCAGTGTTGGACTCCCATATTTACTGTTAATTCTTGGGACCATCGAACGTTCGTTGTGGGTAAATCGTGTATCATGGTTGTGCACTAGGACATTTTGATATTTTTGTCTAGTTTGTTGTTCAACAATGATACAAATATATCGCTCACTCCTTTCAAGAATGTCATAAATCAAAAATCAACAATTTTCAGCTGTGCATGTTTTCGGAATGCCCAGAAAATGTACTATATCCCAGCAAAAGCGGCATATTTTTAACTTAATATTTACCCGCTACAGGGCAGAAAATGTTGTTTTTGCATTTTGAAGAAAAGGTATTGTTTAATTATTTTTTTATATAATAATAATATAAAACCCTTATCCGCACCCCAATGGTGCATAGGGCACTGTGTCATATAAACGCAGTGTTATCTTGATCGTTTACACATGAAGGAAAGGTGATCAGCCCTCCGCTTCAGGTATTAGTCCAGTGTAATATTGAATAAATATGACAGTGAAAAAATCACTAATATTTATTTTACCCCCCTTGGGAATCGAACCCGGGACCTCCAGAACGGTAGCCGGGCAAGCTGACCATTACACTACGGAGGCGGACATTTTTTAAAATATACTAAATATTTTTCAAATGGAGAAAAAACCTTCAGGTTTTACCTAAAAAGATCTGTTGCACAGTAAAAAGTTCAATAAGTGGCTTGATATTTATTTTTAATACATTGTATTATATTTTTAAACTTTAAAAACGTTCTCCTGAAAAATCAAGTTTTTTGATTTATGACGTTCTTGAAAGGAGTGAGCGATATGCATGTTAATATATGGGAAAGTTGGTGTCCACGTCCTTTGCCCACGCGTGCAGGCCCCCAGTGATGTCACGCACGCGTGGTTTGCTCGCATCTCCTCCGGAAGCCTTTAACGCACGTTTCAGCTTCTCCACGGCGAGCTGGGAGTCATTCCCGCGGCGACATATGAAGAATACTGCAACAAAATAAATGCAATTTATTTTTTTAAATTTCTAATTCTACCCATGATTGACAACCACACTACTCAAATTCTTGGAAATTCTATATATATGATCCAATCTCGAAACATTGTACAAGAATCACTAGAATTTTCACTAGAGACATCTATTGGTGAGATGAAAAGAAGATTTATATTGAGCAGAAACTCTTTAATTAGTATGTGAGGTCCGAATCCTGGATTATAATCACACACATGAGAAACGCCAGAAAATATAATTTTTCATTTTGATTATTTTAGCTTATAATTTGACCAGATAATTTATTAACAACAGCGTGTCTAAATACTTGTTCACAAATCTGGATTATCTCCAATTATCAGAATTATTTTTATTTTTTCTTCATCTATGTTGAGAAAAAATAATATGAAATAATTCAGCAAGCTCAGCTACCGTTCTGAAGGTCCCGGGTTCGATTCCCAGGGGGGGTCAAATAATTTTATATAAGTGATTTTTTCACTCTAATATTTATTCAATATTACCCTGGACTGGTACCGGAAGCGGAGGGCTGATCACCTTTTCTTTCGTGTATTAATAACGATCAAGATAACACTGCGTTTATATGATGCAGTGCTCTATGCACCACTGGATGCAGAAACGAAGAAGAATACATGAATTAAAATGGAGTTCTACAAATTAAATGCCAAATCTATAATAAGTAGAGGTGTTGAATGTTACCCGTGTGTAAAGTGATCACTTTACCAAGCCTATGATAGGAAAATAAGTAATTTTCTTTCATACAAATGTCCAGACTTCCATATTCTTCTTCATCTATGTTGAGATGTCAAAAAATACATGAAAAATAACTCCTATAATTGGAGATAATCCAGATTTGTGAACAAGTATTTTGACACACTCAAAATGGTGTTAGTATATGCTCGTATAATATATCAGTCCACTAATGACTGCTATTCTTCTTCATCTATGTTGAGATGTCCAAAAATAACATGAAATAACTCCTATAATGGGAGATAATCCAGATTTGTGAACAAGTATTTGGACACACTCAAAATATTGCTAGTATATGCTTGTATAATAGTTATATAAGGCTTTTTTGTCAGTTTACTACTGCTACTATCACGCCGTTTCTCCGCAGGGGTAGGCAGTAAGGATGGAACGCCACACTCTTCTGTCCTGACACACACTCCTCGCCTCCTTCACATCCATACATGCCCTCCGATTAGTTTAGTAATATTATTTTTTGACATCTCATCAAAGATGAAGAAGAATATGGAAGTCTGGGCATTTACGGGGCTTACGACCGTCATAGGCTGGTTTAAGTGATCACTTTACACACGTGTAACATTCACCAATTCTACCCATTATTGACAACCACACTACTCAAATTCTTGGAAGTTCTATATATATGAACCAATTTAGAAACCTTGTTCATGAATCACTTGAACTTCACTAGAGACATCTATTGGTGAGATGTAAAGAAGCTTTTTATTAAGCAGAAACTCTTATATTAGTATGTGAGATCCGAATCCTGGATTATAATCACACACATGAGAAACGCCAGAAAATACCATTTTCATTTTTATTATTAAGCTTATAATTTGACCAGATAATTTATTTACAACATTTTGAGGTAACTCATTTTGAAAGTAACTCCTGTATTTGGAGATAATCCAGATTTTGTGAACAAGTATTTGGACACACTCAAAATGTTGTAGTTTAGTAATGACTGCTATTCTTCTTCGTCTATGTTGAGATGTGAAATTGAATAAATACCTTTGTCGATATTTCTCTCCTTGGAGCAGTTCATTATCCGATCAATGTTTTGGTCGACTTTCTCAATGGGTAGATTGGCAAAACCAGGCAAGCGACACATCTCGAACTCTGCCTCGGAGCGCACGTCCAATAGCAGCGCGTTTCCCGCGACGCCGTCGAAAATGTCGCTGCCGCTGTCCGATCCGGGACCCTCGGGAGGGTCCGGAAGGCTGCAGAGGAGGTTTTGATATATCTCCCGGTCAAATTCATCCGGAAGGACGCGTTCTTCGCTGCGTAGCAGGTCCAATTTCAATTCCTGCAAGGAGGAAGAAGAAAAAACGTAAATTGAGGGAATATAGTTACTGTGATGAGATGTGATGTTATTTTAGACTTTAACTCTAGACTACATTTGACCTGATGATGGAATGATTATTCCAAAACCGGTGGTCACAAAGTAGTGTTTTTTTCAAAGAGGTATTACACAAAGTGAACGATGAATGATAAGGATAGTGATCAATTCAGTAGACTCTAAAAATCAGACATTTAACTCTTACCACTCTGTAGGCCAGACATTCTGGCCCGTATGATTCTAGTAGGCAGCTCCGCGGGCCGCAATGTCTGGCCCGGCGCAGGTATAACTTTAATCACTGATTTCTCTATCACCCAACTGTATTCTACCAACAAATATTTCATATAAATACAGTTCATCTTAATTAACATGGTCATACAAATTGCCAGACAGGGTGTCCCAAAATAAGGGAACCAAAATATTTATTTTAATGGTAGAAAAACGTCGCATTTTTTCGATCAGAGTAGCTGATTAGTTATGAGAAAAAATGGTCAGAGTGAAAAGGGTTAAAATACATAAATTAAAATTGAGTTCTACAAATTAAACGCAAAATCTATTGTAAAAATAAGACCTGCAGAGTTGGCAGAGAAAGCGGTCACCTTATCGGAAGCCTGGGACTGGCAGAATGTGGGATAGTCTATCAGCCGCGTCACCGTGGGTTGGTCTGAGCACACGACACACTTTGGGTCCCTTCCGCGTAACTTTACTGTAAGAAAAAACGCTATTTCAATCGCTTATACTACTACCAATGTTCCACACAGGCAGGCAGAGAGTGGGGAACCAAGGACTTAATACATTGTTAGCCGGAAACACTCGGAGTTGCGTAACCGTACTCGTTACGCAACTCCGTATTAGCTTATGTAACTTTTCCTCTATTTTCTGGCGGCCGATAGAAGAGTTTGGAGACAGTTTGTTGACTTCATACGCTCCACATAGGGAGCGGATATAATTTAAGAAGATAATGAAAAGGCTTGTTGTGTCCCTCACCTCTGCGAAAGGTGCAGTCCTCCCCGTCCACTAGCAGCATGCTGCCCGCCATGGGCGCCCGGCCCAGCAGCAGCTGCAGCGCGGCAAGCGCCTGCAGGGCCCCCAGCGCGCCCGGCACGGGGCCCAGCACGCCGCTCTGCGAGCAAGACCCCACCGCCGCAGGCGGCGGGGGCGCAGGGAACACGCAGCGCAGGCAGGGACCCCACAGACCCTGCAATCACCAAATATCAAATCATTTACAGCAAATGAAAACCCATCAGCGAAAGCTGAACTGGCTAGAAAGCAAATAGATCTGTTTTTTTTACTGTGCAACAGATCTCTTTAGGTAGAACCTGAAGGTTTTTTCTCCATTGAAAAATATTTAGTTTACAACATTTTGAGTGTGTCCAAATACTTGTTCACAAAATCTGGATTATCTCCAATTACAGGAGTCATCTTCATATTATTTTTTGACATCTCATCAAAGATGAAGAAGAATATGGAAGTCTGGGCATTTACGGGGCTTACGACCGTCATAGAACTTCCAAGAATTTGAGTAGTGTGGTTGTCAATAATGGGTAGAATTGGTGAATGTTACACGTGTGTAAAGTGATCACTTAAACCAGCCTATGACGGTCGTAAGCCCCGTAAATGCCCAGACTTCCATATTCTTCTTCATCTTTGATGAGATGTCAAAAAATAATATAATATTTAGTTTATTTAAAAAAATAAATAAACAATACCTTTTTTTCAAAATGCAAAAACAACACTTTCTCCCCTGTAGCGGGTAAATATTAAGTTAAAAATATGCCGCTTTTGCTGGGATATAGTACATTTTCTGCGCATTCCGAAAACATGCGCAACTCAAAATTGACGATTTTTTATTTATGACGTTCTTGAAAGGAGTGAGCAATGTGTTTTTTGGCAATCCCACCTTGTCGTTCGGCCTGTAGTTGTAGACCGTAAACTGGCCTTCCATCTTGAGCGCGCTTGCCGAAACAAGCGGCTTGCCTGCCAGGACGCAAGCATCGTTTAGCAGGTATCGCGTGACAACGTTGTCCGTGGCGTCGATCACCACGTCGTACGGTCCCAGCACCTCCAGAGCGTTGGAAGAGTCCAGCTGAATCTGATGCGGCGTTATCTTGATGGTGGAATTTATCCTGTAAAAAACATTAAAATAAAAAAATATATTGTTTAGTAGATAGTGTTTTAGTATTATCAGTCTTGATAAAGAAGCGGTTAGCTTGGTAACCGGTAGACATTATAATTAAGTTATAATAAAATATTTATAGTGATTTTAAAACAAAGTTACATTTTGATTATAAAATGGAAAATCACAAAGTTAGTGCTTCAAATATAAATTATATTCCAAATAGTGTCAAAAGTCCATTCGCCAGGAACTACGCTTGGATGGCTTGTCTCTGGCCAATATCTGTACCCGACGGATTCTCCAGTTCTTTGGACACGTTGCGCGTGGCAACGAGGATAGCCTGGAACGACTAGTTGTGATCGGTAGCCTGGAGGGAAAGAGAGGGAGAGGAAGATCCCCACACGATGGACCGATCAAATTAAGGCAGCAGCAGGCACCTCAGTGGTTGGAGCGCTACGTGCAGCGCAGTCAAGGGATAACTGGAGAAGAGTCATTGCTTCTGCAAGGGTCACAACCATGAGGATTAAGACGGAGAAGAAAGTGTCAAAAGTGTACCTTCGAAGGGCCATCGCCGCAGAGTGGACCTTGGGCGTCCCCACAGCCATTTCCGAGTGCAGCAGCTGCCTGTGGATATTGCTCTCTTCAACGTCATCGTAGTCAACAATCCCAATGTGACCTGCGAAGAAGAATACGGAAGGACCTCTACAATCTGAACGAAGAATATTTACCCTCTGTTTTAGTGGTATATTTAGACTGTTACATAGCGATATCGCTGTTACCGATATCACCATGTCCAGATACTAGCTCTAATATAACTAACTAACCATCACGCCGCTTCCCTGCAGGGGTAGGCAGAGAGAATAGAACGCCACACCACTCTGTCTTTACAAAAATTCTTCGCCTTTTCCAGGTTCATGCATTTCCTGACACATACCCGACGATTCTTACAACTGACCTGGCCAGACCACTTTCAAGTATTCGGCATACCTGATCGTGCCAAGTTTTTCTCGGTCTTCCTCTGCTCTTTTTTCCACTAACATTCGCCTCATAAATTTGTTTTACCGTTCTTTCCTCAGTCATTCGTTCTACATGTCCAAACCATCTCAACACACCTTTCTTAATTTTATCGATAATGCTTATCTCAGCTTTGCATTCCTTCCTTATTTCACTATTCGCACATCTATCATACATCGTTTTGTCGCACATTCTTCTGAGAGATTGCATTCCGACTGCATTCAGTCTACCAAGTCTATCCTTCTTTTCCCGACTTCATGTTTCACTTCCATACATTAGAGTTGGAGCCAGGACTCGGTTGTGCACTGCCAGTTCAGCTTCCGCTGATAGGTTTTTATTTGCTATAACTGATTTCAGTGCACCATTCACTTTGTTCTCAGAATTCACTCCCCTTTCTAATATTGAGATTCTAATAAGGATGTAGCGAAAATAAAAATAAATTGCCTGTCAAAACTGACTAGGTGGTTTTGCGAGTCACAAAACTAAAAGAATATTTATCAAAAACGTTATATTTATCAATCATTTACAACATTTTGAGTGTGTCCAAATACTTGTTCACAAATCTGGATTATCTCCAATTACAGGAGTTATTTTTCGACATCTCATCAAAGATGAAGAAGAATATGAAGTATTAATAAGAATAAAAAGGATATTTTCTGGCGTTTCTCATGTATCGCTCACTCCTTTCAAGAACGTCATATATAAAAAATCGTAAATTTTCAGTTATGCATGTTTTCGGAATGCCCAGAAAATGTACTAAATCCCAGCAACAGAGGCATATTTTCAACTTAATATTTACCCGCTACAGGGCTGAATGTGTTGATTTTGCATTTTGAAGAAAAAGTATTGTTTAATTGTTTTTTTAAATGTACTAAATATTTTTCAAATATAGAAAAAACCTTCAGGTTTTACCTAAAAAGATCTGTTGCACAGTAAAAAGTACAATAAGTGGCTTGATATTTATTTTTATTACATTGTGTTATATTTTTAAACTTTAAAAACGTTCTACTGAAAAATCAAGTTTTTTGATTTATGACGTTCTTGAAAGGAGTGAGCGGTGTGTGATTAAAACCCAGGATTCGGACCTCACATACTAATTTAAAAGTTTCTGCTCAATAAAAAGCTTCTTTTCATCTCACCAATAGATGTCTCTAGTAAAGTTTTAGTGATTCAAGAACAAGGTTTCTAAATTGGTTCATACATATATAGAATTTCCAAGAATTTGTGTAGTGTGGTTGTCAATAATGGGTAGAATTGGTGAATGTTACACGCGGGTAAAGTGATCACTTAAACCAGCCTATGACGGTTGTCAGCCCCGTAAATGCCCAGACTTCCATATTCTTCTTCATCTTTGATGGGATGTCAAAAAATAATATTATATTTTTTCAACCCCATGTTTAAGACCTAGGGAGCGGCGAACACGGAAATAGAAGAAGAAAGACAGCAGTACCTACTCCAGCGCCAGCGAGGTAGGCGGAGGCCGGGCAACCCAGACCGCCGGCGCCCACGACGAGCACGGAGCCCCTCCGCAGGGCCCTCAGCGTCTGCAAGGGGGGGCCCAGCTCCCTCACCAGCCCCTGGCGACTGTAGCGCTCCACGGCCCATTTGGGGACGGAATCCTGCCACTCCGGATGCTATCGAGAAAATAATGAAATAATTATACATTTGACGTTTAACCGGATCCACGCGGCTCGCATAACCGTATGTGTTTTCACAAAACATGCCCCATACGCGGCTGACATAATCATATGTGTTTTAACTTTGCTCCATGTTTTGAACCTCAGTTCAACTTGGAGGGATTTTTTCATGGTGTGGAACTTTGGATAAAATAATACGTCAATCCTTGGCCTTATGACATCTGTTGAAATATCTGACTAATAATTTGTAACTTCACAAGGATAAATAAAATAATTTTCTGGAGGTCGGTAATTAGTCCGCGCCATAATCATGCCCTATATCTGTCTCACTCTCGACGCTACGCATCGCCAGTGGGTAAGAGTGACACACGATGCGCGCTTTGATTTATTTACGTTACGATCTTATTTGTTTATATTACGATATATTTCAAGAATAATGTGACGCGAGTGTATTATAGAGTACCAAAAAGGCACAATGAATCCCATTGAACGTTTTTGTTTAGGAAAATAAATCGTTTCTTAACTAAATACATGATAAAAGTAATCATTTAAAAAACGGCGAAATACCGCCGCGCACGGGCGTCTTTCAGGAACAAAGTTAACGCGGTTAAAAGGTTAATTTGTAGAACTCCATTTTAATTTATGTATTAAATGTTAAGTCAAACACTGATTTTTAAGGTCTACTACTTTGTATTTTGTTGTTTAAAAAAACACACACATAGAAATCAATTTTGTTTTATTGTAAGTGCAGACAGTTTGTACAATTCCATATTGAATTTTTGGGTAATATATCCAAAATTAAACACGGTTATTGGATTGAATTCTACTTTTATTTACATATATCGCTCACTCCTTTCAAGAACGTCATAAATCAAAAAACTTGATTTTTCAGGAGAACGTTTTTAAAGTTTAAAAATATAATACAATGTATCAAAAACAAATATCAAGCCACTATTGAAGTTTTTACTGTGCAACAGATCTTTTTGGGTAAAACCTGAAGGTTTTTTCTCCATTTGAAAAATATTTAGTATATTTAAAGAAATAATTAGACAATACCTTTTCTTCAAAATGCAAAAACAACACTTTCTGCCCTGTAGCGGGTAAATATTAAGTTGAAAATATGCTAAAAATATATATGTTAAAAATATTTGGACACACTCAAAATGTTGTAAATAAATTATCTGGTCAAATTATAAGCTTAATAATAAAAATGAAAATGGTATTTTCTGGCGTTTCTCATGTGTGTGATTATAATCCGGGATTCGGATCTCACATACTAATATAAGAGTTTCTGCTTAATAAAAAAGCTTCTTTACATCTCACCAATAGATGTCTCTAGTGAAGTTCTAGTGATTCAAGAACAAAGTTTCTAAATTGGTTCATATATATAGAACTTCCAAGAATTTGAGTAGTGTGGTTGTCAATAATGGGTAGAATTGGTGAATGTTACACGTGTGTAAAGTGATCACTTAAACCAGCCTATGACGGGCGTAAGCCCCGTAAATGCCCAGACTTCCATATTCTTCTTCATCTTTGATGAAATGTCAAAAAATAATATAAAAATATGCCGCTTTTGCTGGGATATAGTACATTTTCTTGGCATTCCGAAAACATGCACAACTGAAAATTGTCGATTTTTTATTTATGACGTTCTTGAAAGGAGTGAGCGATATATGATAATATGTGACGCGTTTCCTCTTATTCTATATATCTCTTTTTCTGCATAATAAAACACGAATATTTATTTTAAAATAGTCGTTTAGTTTTTTAGCTATCACGCCCGCGATTTTCCAAATTCTTTAAAATAAAAGCTGGAGAATACGCGTTTCAAAGTTTTCAATAACAAGACGAGCATTATTCAAAATAAATCAATTGAACGACTTGCATACCGGCTTTATTTCATTCTGTTTAAGACGGAGCAACTGTTCTTCCTTGGATTGTAATTCACGCCGGAGTCGGAGGATCTCTTCCTCTAAATCCGGAATGCTACTCATCACAACGACTGTAGTAAGTTACAAATAAATTAAACGGCACTTCACTTATTTTTATTCCAAATAGCAACATACAAGGAACTCTACAATACATAAAATACAACTTTTCACCTGAATGTAACTGACTACAAAGATAATATTTTTGACACTTGACACCACGTGATTATGTTTTTGGTTTTGGCGGTCGTCGATATTATTGCCAGTAATAAAAACTCATTTTTCATATATATTTTTCTTCATATAGAAAAATATATACCTTATCTGCACCAAATGGTGCATAGGGCACTGCATCGTATTGACGCAGTGTTACCTTGATCGTTATTTATTTAATGGCAAAGTGATCAACCCACCCAATTATTAGAGTGAAATTATTTACCAATTATTAGAGTGAAAAATCACTATTTTCAAAAATCAACCCACCCCTTGGGAAACGACCCGGGACCTTTAGCATGGTTAATTAATACGCTTACCAATTACACCATGGAAGTGGACAATTTTTTCAAAATTACTTTTAAGCTACTCAACGCAAAAACTTTTGAACAAAGGGTTTTTTACTACAACCATTTGGTTTGGTCGCAATTTTACTATCAGCCTCAAATTTGTTAACTAACACAATGTATAAAGCGCGGTCCATTTCATTGTACAAGAGGGATAATGAAACTTTTGTTTGTAGCTGTGGGTGTGTTTGTAGGTAAATCCGGTGTGGGGTTAGTGATTGAATCAGTAGAGAGTAAAAAGTGTGAATGAAAAATAATTCGACATAAGTTAGATTACCTTTTGAAGGGTGAAAAGCCATGAAATTAAGAATTTGAAATAATAAAACTCTTATTTTTCTTTTCAAACTTTTATCAGCACCAAATATTAGAAATAACGAGACTGAAAAAGTGTTACATTTACCACTAAATATTGAATAATCATTTTCCGAACGGCCGCGAAAATATTATGATACTGAAAAATTGAAATTTTTTGTTATTACCATAGTACCTGCCTATCAAAAGTACAATCAAAATCTATTCCAATATTTTTCAATATCACAAAAAAGTGGAAAAAACAGTACTTACCTATTAAAAGTACTGTCATAATATATCCCAATGTTTTTAAGATTAAAAATAAGCATACCACGCAAAAAAAGGTAACAACATGATCCAGTTTCTAACAAAGCATTATTAGAGTTGAAATGACTTTTTTTACGTAATTTTTCATATTGACAAGTAAACTGTTGACGAACAAATCCACTGATACGAAATCGAGTCACTAGGGCGCGCCGGCGCGGTATCGCGAACTGTCAGATTGATTTGAGATTTGAGTCATTCGATTCCGCATTTTCTGAGTGAATTTAATATCTAAATATGTCGGAAAGACTCCCGGCTTGCGTTATCGACGTCGGCACGGGCTACACGAAGCTCGGATTCGCCGGGAACAAGGAGCCGCAGTTTATCATCCCGTCGGCGATAGCGATCAAAGAGCAGGCAAAAGTCGGGGAGCAGTCCGCTCGACGCCTCGGGAAAGGGGTCGAGGATCTAGATTTCTTCATCGGAGACGAGGCGTTCGATGCGGCGGGATATTCCGTGAAGTATCCGGTCCGCCATGGGCTAGTAGAGGACTGGGATCTCATGGAAAGGTTCATGGAGCAGTGCATCTTTCGGTATCTCCGCGCCGAGCCGGAGGACCACCATTTTTTGCTGACGGAACCTCCGCTAAACACGCCGGAAAACCGCGAATACGTTGCCGAAATCATGTTTGAATCTTTTAATGTCCCTGGGCTGTATATAGCAGTGCAGGCCGTGCTAGCTTTGGCGGCATCTTGGACGGCTAGAACGGCAGGCGACGGGATATTCACAGGGATCGTAATAGACAGCGGAGACGGCGTGACTCATATCGTACCAGTCGCGGAAGGCTACGTCATCGGGTCCTGTATAAAACACATTCCCGTTGCTGGAAGAAGCATCACGTCTTTTATCCAGACGTTACTGCGCGAACGGGAGCCTAATATCCCTCCGGAGCAAAGTCTAGAGACGGCGAAAGCGATCAAGGAGCGCCACTGCTACATTTCCCCGGATATCGCTAAAGAATTTGCGAAATACGACGCAGATCCCGCGCGCTGGATCAAAAAACACGAAGGCGCCCACGCCGTTACGGGCGTACCATTTGCAGTCGATGTCGGATACGAGCGCTTCCTGGGCCCGGAGATATTCTTCCACCCGGAGTTTGCAAATCCAGACTTCGCGGCGCCTTTGAACGAAATGGTCGACGAAGTCATCCAGAGTTGCCCGATCGACGTCCGGCGCGGCCTCTACCGCAACATAGTATTATCCGGCGGGTCTACGATGTTCCGGGACTTCGGGCGCAGGTTACAGAGGGACATCAAGCGCAGCGTGGACGGGAGGCTGCGCGCGTCGGAGCTGCTCTCGGGGGGCCGCATCGTGCCCAAGCCGGTGGAGGTGCAGGTGGTCTCGCACCACATGCAGCGCTACGCCGTGTGGTTCGGGGGCTCCATGCTGGCCTCCACGCCCGAGTTCTACCAGGTGTGCCACTCCAAGAAGGACTACATGGAGTACGGGCCGGGGATATGCCGACACAACCCCGTCTTCGGGACCATGACCTGAACTGAGACGTCTACCATTCAATCTAGGCTTTATTCTACCATTCCTCAACACAGAGACTATATACAGTACATCAGGAATGGCGAACGTTTTATTCGCAAATGAGTCAAATTCAATTTTTTTTACTATTTTTTCTAAAGTTTTACTTAAAATTATTAAATTAAATTATTTTTTACCACTTGAGTTTATCTATGACGACTAGTTTCGGAAGCTGAGCTTCCATCTTCAGGTCAAAATAATAACTCTTCTCCGTCTTATTCCTCATTGCTGAGGGTTTGCGACCCTTGTGGAAGGAATGCCTCTTCTCCAGTTATCTCTTGCCTGCGCTGTACGTAGCGCTCCAACCACCTTAACTCCATCGGTCCATCGTGTGGGGATCTTCCTCTCCCTCTCTTCCCCTCCAGGCTACCCATCACAACCAGTTGTTCCAGGCTATCCTCGTTGCCACGCGCAACGTGTCCAAAGAACTGGAGAATCCGTCGGATACAGATATTGGCCAGAGTCAAGCCTAAACTAAAACGTAATTAATAAAATAAATATAACAGTGAAAAAATCACTTATATTTTTTTGACCCCCCCTGGGAATCGAACTCGGGGCCTCCAATATAACCCTGGACTGGTACCTGAAGCGGAGGGCTGATCACCTTTCCTTCATGTGTTAACCATCAAGATAACACTGCGTTTATATGACACAGTGCCCTATGCACCATTGGGATGCGGATAAGGGTTTTATTAATATTATTAATTAATAAAAAACTATTCTTTAAATGTCCACCTCCGTAGCGCAGTGGTCAGCGCGTTTGGCTACTGTGCTGGAGGTCCCGGATTCGATTCCCAGAGGGGTCAAAATAAATAAAGCCGATTTTCACTCTCATATTTATTTAATATCACCATGGACTGGTACAAGAAGCGCAGGGCTGATCACCTTGCCTTCATGCAATTAACGGTCAAGATAACACTGCATCGCTACGTTGCAGTGCCCTATGTTCCATTGGGTGCAGATAAGGGTTAAAAGAATGAAAAAAGTTCTATAAATAAGGAGGGGGGTTAGTCAAGGGGGGGGAGTTAGATGTTGAAGATGGAAGCTAAGCTTCCGAAAGTAGTAGTCATAAATAAACTCAAGTGGTAAAAAAAACAAGTGTTTCATTTAATAATTTAAACATGTCTTACCACAAAGTAAATGCCGGAACAATGAATCAAATAAGTTTTACTTAGTAACATTTTTTTACCTAGTATTTCTTAAAATGTAATATGACACGTGTTTCGACGCATTCCGCATTATTTTCAAACACTGCGTACGGATAGTACCATTAGTTTGAAAATGCCATAACAAGGCGAAACAATTGTCTGGTTGTGGTCCCGTGGTTTCTCGGTGCGAACCCACTCTACCACAATTTGATACCTATTTCTAATAATGAGCTGCTCAGGCTCACAGAAATAGTATGAAATTGAATTATTTTTGTTAATAATAAAAACACAAATATTTCTAAAAAAAAAATTATCTGAAATATTATTTTAACCGGATCCACACAGCTCGCATAACCGTATGTGTTTTCATAAAACATGCCCCGTACGCGGCTGACATAACCGTATGTGTTTTTACTTTGCTCCAAGTTTCGAACCTCAGTTCAACTTGGAGGGATTTTTTCATGGTGTGGAACTTTGGATAAAATAATACGTCAATCCTTGGCCTTATGACATCTGTTGAAATATCTGACTAATAATTTGTAACATCACAAGGATAAATAAAAGAACAGATCCCTGATTTTTCTCGAGGTCGGTAATCAGTCCGCGCCATAATCATGCCCTATATCTGTCTCACTCTCGACGCTACGCATCGCCAGTGGGTAAGAGTGACACACGATGCGTGCTTTGATTTATTTATGTTACGTTCTAATTTGTTTATATTACGATATATTTCAAGAATAATGTGACACGAGTGTATTATAGAGTACCAAAAAGGCACAATGAATCCCATTGAACGTTTTTGTTTAGGAAAATAAATCGTTTCTTAACTAAATACATGATAAAAGTAATCATTTTAAAAACGGTGAAATACCGCTGCGTACGGGCGTCTCTCAGGAATAAAGTTAACGTGGTTAAAGGTTAACATTCAATATGTTAATCAAAATGGAGTTCTACAAATAAAAGCAAACGGTTTTTTAAAATGATGCAGAATGCATAAAAATCTGTGTCACAATAGATTTGAAGAAGTAGTGGTATTTACTAAGTAAAACTTAAATTAAATATAGATAGATTTTACCACAAAGTGACAGTGAAAGTTTTTTTAACCTTCCTGGGAGTACAATGATTGATGTCTGACTTTCTATGGGGGGTTTGGTTCTTTTTATATGAATTTTTTTCGCTATACCTATGTATTATGAAGATAGAAATTATACAAAAATAATAAATTTAATAAAACTCACCATCTTAAGGTTTTATTTTATGACAAAATTAAAAATAATAATAATAAAACCCTTATCCGTACCCCAGTGGTGCATAGGGCACTGCGTCATATAAACGCAGTGTTATCTTGATCTATGTATTAATTTTAAATCAAACACAGATTTTTTTGAGTCTACTAAGTTGTATTTTATTAACAAAAACACATAAAAAATTATATTGTGACAATTGTTTCGCCTTGTTAGGGCATTATCAAACGAATGGTTTATCTTGATCGTTTACACATGGAGGAAAGGTGATCAGCCCTCCGCTTCAGGTACCAGTCCGGGGTAGTATTTATTAAATATTACTGTGAATAAAACACTTATATTTATTTAAACCCCCTTGGGAATCGAACCGGGGACCTCCAGAACGGTAGCCAGGCGTGCTGACCATTACACTACGGAGGCGGACAAGACAAAATTACATACAAATATTCACAGATGTCATTGCCATACAAGTTACAACACACGTCTCTCACTCCTTTCAAGAACGTCATAAATAAAAAATCGTCAATTTTTAGTTATGCGTGTTTTCGGAATGTCCAGAAAATGTACTGCATCCCAGCAAAAGTGGCATATTTTTAACTTAATATTTACCTGCTACAGGGCAGAAAGTGTTGTTTTTGTATTTTGAATAAAATGTACTGTTTAATTATTTTTTTAAATATACTAAATATTTTTCAAATGGAGAAATAACCTTCAAGTTTTACCTTAAAAGATCAGTTGCACAGTAAAAAATTTAAAAAGTGGCTCTATATTTATTTTTAATACATTGTATTATATTTTTAAACTTGTTCTCCTGAAAATACAAGTTTTTTGATTTATGACGTTCTTGAAAGGAGTGAGCGACATATTAAAAATAGTGATGGCTGTTAACCCTCCCTTCCCGGTGTTGTGTACCTAGTACACATTGCTTCTAACAACCATAATATCTCTATAAATATAATTAATACAAAGCTAAGATTTTAGGTATTCCTCCATAACATATTTACACATTCATTTAAAATATAATATTAATAATAATCAGAATTTATCGGGTACATCTGAGGTATTTTGTGAATATCGGAAACAAATTCACGTATAAACAGCGCGTGAAGAGTGTGCGGGAACCGCAACACTATATTCGCATCTCACTCTTGCATACTTGCACTGTGCAAGCGCAAATGCTCAAAGCTCAATGTTCTCTGGCTAGCGGGTAGCGGACTAGCGGCAGTAGCTTTTGGGCTCCCGACACGACTGGATCTATGCTTGTTCCGTGAGCTTTGCCTGATGTTTTTTTTTTAAATGTTTTCAGCAAATACAATTTTTTACTTCATTTATAATTAATTAAGGGGATTAGCTATGAATGTCCGTATTTTCCGGTTTAAAATCAATTTTTTTAGTGTAGTGTCTACCCAACTAGCATCGGAAGGGAAAGGTTAATATAATAATTCATGTCTTGCCAGAACTAAGACAGATTTTCAAGGAAGAAGTCGGATACCCCCTCTGTGCCTAGCGTTCTGGTGTCATCTAAATAAATTAAGGAATTCGTGAATTATTCCATTTAATATGGAACTGAAATAATCTAAGAACAAAAGACATTTATAATTGTGTATTGTGTATTAAATTTTTTTAAGAAATATAATTTACCAACTTGACAATTGTGTGTTTTTCGGCTACCCTATTTGTGACTGAAATGCGATCTCTCAATAAATGTGCAGCGAAACCATGTATGGTAGGTGTTCCAATGGTGATATAAGGAAAGGGTGCAAGGCTGAGATGAGCACTATCCAGAAAACTAAGGAAGGCGGGTTGGGATGGTTTGGGCATGTGGAGTGTGGAAAGAATGGTAAAACAAATTTATGAGGCGAATACGGTTGGAAATGGAAGCAAAGGAAACCGAAGGAAACTTGGCATGATCAAGTATTTCAAATACTTGGGTGAGGTCAGGTTGGCAGATGAAATTATCGGCGGGTATGTATGAGGAGATGTACAAATGTGGAAGAGTTAAAGATTGTTTGCAACGACAGGTTGGTGTGTCGTTCTATTCTCTGACTGCCCCTGCGGAGAAGCAGCGTGATGGTTAGTCGGTTATTTGTGACCACTCTTCATTCCTGCAGAGATGAGGTGTTCACAAATCGCTCACTCCTTTCAACAACGTCATATATCAAAAATTGTCAATTTTCAGTTGTGCATGTTTTCGGAATGCCCAGAAAATGTACTATATACCAGCAAAAGTGGCATATTTTAAACTTAATATTTACCCGCTACAGGGCAGAAAGTGTTGTTTTTGCATTTTGAAGAAAAGGTATTGTTTAATTATTTTTTTAAATATACTAAATATTTTTCAAATTGAGAAAAAACCTTCAGGTTTTACTTAAAAAGATCTGTAGCACAGTAAAAAGTTCAATAAGTGGCTTGATATTTATTTTTAATACATTTTATTATATTTTTAAACTTTAAAAGTCTCCTGAAAAATCAAGTTTTTTGGTACATGACGTTAAAAGGAGTGAGCGATATGTCGGTAGATGTTCGTCTTATGATGAAACTTCACGCTGAAGGTTGGCAATCATCGTGTCAGTCTGCAGCCGCTCTGAGCAGCGCCCCAGTGCTGCAGCGGAGCCAGGATATACGCGGAGTTGCCGAGACAGGATATACGCCTTCTTCCTACGCTGCGTTCACCTTCCACGCCGCCTTGTAATATAATACCTATTACTCGCTATTTCTCTCCCCTCATACAACGGCCCGAGTACTCCGCGCTGAAGGTTGGCATTCATCGTGTCAGTCTGCAGCCGCTCTGAGCAGCGCCCCAGTGCTGCAGCGGAGCCAGGATATACGCGGAGTTGCCGAGCCGGGATATGCGCCTTCTACCTATCAAGACACAGACTGTGTGCCAAATGCACATTAGACATTACCAAAGGTGTAACAGACTTTGTGCCAAACACGCGTTGGACAATATTAACCGGATCTACGCGGCTCGCATAACCGTGTGTGTTTTCACAAAGTTTCGAACCTCAGTTTAACTTAGAGGGATTTTTTCATGGTGTGGAACTTTGGATAAAATAATACGTCAATCCTCAGCCTTATGACATCTGTTGAAATATCTGACTAATAATTTGTAACATCACAAGGATAAATAAAAGAACAGATCCCTGATTTTTCTTGCGGTCGGTAATTAGTCCGCGCCATAATCATGCCCTATATCTGTCTCACTCTCGACGCTACGCATCGCCAGTGGGTAAGAGTGACACACGATGCGTGCTTTGATTTATTTATGTTACGATCTTATTTGTTTATATTACCATATATTTCAAGAATAATGTGACACGTGTATTATAGAGTACCAAAAAGGCACAATGAATCCCGTTGAACGTTTTTGTTTAGGAAAATAAATCGTTTCTTAACTAAATACATGATAAAAGTAATCATTTAAAAAACGGCGAAATACCGCCGCGCACGGGCGTCTCTTAGGAACAAAGTTAACGCGGTTAAAAGGTTAAAGGTCTCATAGACTGTGAAGGGTTTAGGAAGTAAATAAAAAAATCTTTTTATTATGCAAAATTTTAATAATTCCAAAAAAGGCATATCAAATTTCTATTTAAAAATATTAAATACCATATTTAAAAAAAAATACATCTATAAAAATTTGAACACATTGAAAAAAATATTTCTACTTGCTATTACATTCATCTAGATAAAGAAATTGTCCTCAATCTGACGTTATGCTCCTTCACTTACGAAACATAATGGACCAGTTGATTCGAGGTGCCCTATGCACCATCTAGGCAAGGATGCATATTCTTTAAAAAAGATACCAGAAAGCTTTCTCTTTCATCGTCTTTGAAAATTTTGTCAAACGCAAGGATTAAGGCTGCGTTCGCCTTGCGTTTTTTTGGCACTATTAATAAAAATTGCTACAGGATATGACTAGCGTAGTGTTGGCAAGGATGAATGCAGTCAAAGTGCGGTCCCTCAGACGAATGTGCGGCGAAACGATGCATGATAGATGTTCGAATTAATGGTGATATAAGGAAAGGGTGCAAGGCTGAGATAAGCATTATCCAGCAAACTAAGAAAGGTGTGTTGAGATGGTTTGGGCGTGTGGAAGGAGTGATTGAGGCTTTCCTCACCGTTCTTCAACGGTGAAACTAATTTATGAGGCTAATGTAGTCGGAAATAGGAGCAGATGAAAATCAGGAAAATGTGGCATGATCAAGTATGTCAAATATTTGAGCGTGGTCAGGTCAGGAGTCAGAATAATCGGCGGGTATGTATGAGGAGATGCATGAATGTGGAAGAGGCGAAGATTGTTTGCAGAGACAGATTGGTGTGGCTATTCTATTCTCTCTGATATTAGCTTGTTAGTTAGTTGTACACGAATTTTAAAATAATAAAAAAAATATATAAAGTTGTGAAAAAAATGTTAATAAAACAACAACTATATAGTTTCTTTCCGCTTTTATTTCATTCGGCCAGTGACCGGGTTTCGTCTTTGTCGACATCATCAGACTGGTGGGAGGCTAGACAAAATTCTATGTTATATACACAACAAGGCAGGGGTTGAAAATCACTATTTCATATAATTTTTGACTAAAAAAATTATTTAAATTTAATGAATTTAAGTAGTGTATTATATATAGAAAAATTTGACTCATTATATACATATATGTATATATATATATATATATATATATATGTATATATATATATGTATATATATATATATATATATATATATATATATATATAAATTTCATCATACATAACAATAATGTGCCTTGACTGAAATTTTCCCGTGCCGACGGCACATTTTACAAAATTTATCTAAAAATTAAAGGGCATCGTCGCGTGTGTGAATGTTTAGTTATCTAAGGTTAATATATATATATATATATATATGTATATATATATATATATATATATATATATATATATATATATATATATATATATATATATATATATATATATATATATATATATA
The DNA here is from genome assembly GCF_059751285.1 of Brachycentrus maculatus. Lineage (NCBI taxonomy): Eukaryota > Metazoa > Arthropoda > Insecta > Trichoptera > Brachycentridae > Brachycentrus > Brachycentrus maculatus. Next base: position 367,952 of record NW_028281259.1, on the reverse strand, counting down.
TTATGAATATTCAATAAATGGCACTGAATTATTTATTTATTTAAATCATAGCTTTATTTAGTTAGAAATTTTCAATTCGGCAAGCTCCTTCTCTTCATCCACTTCATCATCTTCATCGTCAGAGCCGTGGACAGACGCAGCTGGAGTTGTGGCCCCTAAAAATTTTTAAAAATTATATTAAAATTTGAATACATCATAACAATTATATTTTTATTAACTTTATAATAATTTTATGTCCGCCTCCGTAGTGTAATGGTCAGCACGCTCGGCTACCGTACTGGAGGTCCCGGGTTCGATTCCCAGGGGGGGGTCAAATAAATATAAGTGATTTTTTCACTGTAATATTTATTCTATATTACACTGGACTGGTACCTGAAGCGGAGGGCTGATCACCTTTCCCTCATGTGTAAACGATCAAGATAACACTGCGTTTATATGAAGCAGTGCCCTATGCACCATTAGGGTGCGGCAAGGGATTTATTTATTATAAAATTAAACAACTTTCCAAAAATTACATGTGTAAAACATTTTGCGTAGTTTTAAGTGTGTAAATGGTGCTATGGTGGTGAAGGGTGGTATAGTTTGCAAGCTGTGTTAGTTATTGTCCTGACGAAGAGACGGGTACGTCTCCAAACCGGTAGACATAAAAATCTCGGTGAGTGGTTATATACTAATTTTATTAACATTTTTGTAAAAAATTAAATAAGTCAAAAAATCAATGTTTGATTCAACATTTGATACATAAATAATATTGATAATTAAAATTTCACTTGGTAAATACCACTTTTTCTATAAAATCTAATGTGACACGTGTTTCGATGCGTTCATTTTCAAATGCCGTATGATGCGGAATGCTTCGAAACACGTGTCACGGTAGATTTTAAGAAATAGCGGTATTTACCAAGTATAACTTTAATTAGATATAGAAATGACCACAAAGTGACTGCCGAATCAATGAATCAAATAATTTGATACTCTTAACGAATGGTGCAAAGGGCACTGTGTCAATCGATAAATAATAGCAAGAAAATAATTTAATCTACATATCTACTATTATTACTATCGCTCACTCCTTTCAAGAACGTCATAAATCAAAAAACTTGATTTTTCAGGAGAACGTTTTTAAAGTTTAAAAATATAACACAATGTATTAAAAATAAATATCAAGCGACTTACTGAACTTTTTACTGTGCAACAGATCTTTTTAGGTAAAACCTGAGGATTTTTTCTCCATTTGAAAAATATTTAGTATATTTAAAAAAATAATTAAACAATACCTTTTCTTTAAAATGCAAAAACAACACTTTCTGCCCTGTAGCGGGTAAATATTAAGTTAAAAATATGCCGCTTTTGCTGGGATATAGTACATTTTCTAGACATTCCGAAAACATGCACAACTGAAAATTGGCAATTTTTGGTTTATGACGTTCTTGAAAGGAGTGAGCGATATATTAAAGAAAATAATTTAATCTACATATCTACGTATTTCTTTTACTAAATAATTCAAAATTTGATACCAAAAATACAAAAAATGTGCATTTTAATCAATGTTTTACAATACAAGCTAAACATACTCTTAAAAAAAACAATTTTTTTCCATATTATTTTTTGACATCTCATCAAAGATGAAGAAGAATATGGAAGTCTGGGCATTTACGGGGCTTACGACCGTCATAGGCTGGTTTAAGTGATCACTTTACACACGTGTAACATTCACCAATTCTACCCATTATTGACAACCACACTACTCAAATTCTTGGAAGTTCTATATATATGAACCAATTTAGAAACCTTGTTCATGAATCACTAGAACTTCACTAGAGACATCTATTGGTGAGATAATAATAATATAATCCAGGATTCGGATCTCACATACTAATATAAGAGTTTCTGCTTAGTAAAAAGCTTCTTTACATATCACCAATGTGTGATGACTTAAACCAGCCTATGACGGTCGTAAGCCCCGTAAATGCCCAGACTTCCATATTCTTCTTCATCTTTGATGAGATGTCAAAAAATAATATGAAAATAACTCCTGTAATTGGAGATAATCCAGATTTTGTGAACAAGTATTTGGACACACTCAAAATGTAATTTTTTTCCATTTTTCTAAGGACTAACAAAATTCTATGTAAAATTGAGGAAACCGTAAAAACGGGGAAATTAATAAGCATGGAAAATGGAATTACAGCGTTTCTAAAGCACCTGAGAAAAATCATTCTATATCGCAGGGATTCTGCCTCCGTAGTGCAGTGATAAGAGCGTTTGGCTGCCTTGCCGAAGGACCCGGGATCGAAATTGATTCCAAAAGTGATTATTCAATTCAATATTTATTCTATATCACCCTGGATTGGTCCCTGAAGCGCAGGCTGGATCACCTTGCCTTCATTTAACGAACGATCAAGACGGCATTGCGTCGATCTGAAGCAGTGCCCTATGCACCACAGAGTGCTTAATCAGAAGATTAAGATAAACAGTAATAATAATAATAAAACCCTTATCCGCACCCCAATGGTGCATAGGGCACTGCTTCATATAAACGCAGTGTTATCTTGATCGTTTACACATGAAGGAAAGATGATCAGCCTTCCGCTTCAGGTACCAGTCCAGGGTAATATTGAATAAATATTAAAGTGAAAAAATCACTAATATTTATTTGACCCCCCCTGGGAATCGAACCCGGGACCTCCAGAACGGTAGCCAAGTATGCTGACCATTACACTACGGAGGCGGACAAATAACAAGATAAACAGGGTGACGTAAAATGAGAAAATTTTGTATCGAATTGTTGGGAAATTATGGGAAAAAGTCAAAATAAGGAACGTAAAAAGTGAAAAAAATTAGGAATGTAAAAAATGGATTTTTTTATGGCAAACGTAAAAAACAGGAATATGTAAATATATTGGATGTAGAAAATTAGAAAATGTAAAAACTTGGGCACGTAAAAAAGGAAAAAATTTGACGGCGTATGTAAAAAATATGAAAATGTAAAAAAAATGTACATAGAAATGGGAAAGTGTAAAAAATTGACAATGTAAAAAATTTGGAACATAAAATATAAAAAAAAACAGCTTAAAAAATTAAGACATTATTGCGAACCATATGTATATAATTGTCAGCACGCTCGGCTACCGTTCTGAAGGTCCCGGGTTCGATTCCCAAGGGGGGTAAAATAAATATAAGTGATTTTTTCACTGTCATATTTATTCAATATCACCCTGGACTGGTACCTGAAGCGGAGGGCTGATCACCTTTCCTTCATGTGTAAACGATCAAGATTACACTGCGTTTGTATGACGCAGTGCCCTATGCACCATTGGGGTGCGGATAAGGGTGTTATTATTTTTATTATTATATGTATATATATATATACATTCCACATAATTAAAAAACAATTCAATTTAATTTATATTTTGTATATTAAAAGCATTGATAACTTTGTGGTATGGTAGAAAAACATTTAAGTGGTATTACACAAAGTGAAAGATGAATGATAAGGAGAGTGTTTTAAACTAATTTAAATTACAGCTAACTTCCACCAAAAATTCACTAATAAATTCTAGTGCTTCAATATCTGAAACGCCTGAAAAAAAGCCACTCATATTTTTAAAATATAACAAAATATATACCATTTATTTGTTGGATTATAGTTATTTTTTTAAAAGTTTTTATCTAAATTCAATTCATCGTACTCCACAAGAGAACGAATCAAATTGTGCGAATTTCCGTTCATCGCCGTGTCGCTTTTGGTTTCATCGGCATCTCTCACATCACTTTCTGCCTTGCCTTTATCGTTTTGGTCATTCCTCTTTCTATCAAAGTCAAGTTCTATACCGCCTTCATCGCCCGTGTCGACGATTTTCATCGCTTCTTCCATGTATTTGGTTTTAACTTCCGAAACGAAACTGGCTATGATGTCATTTTCGAACTTTTCTTCATCGCTTCCATCGCAGTTTACTTTGGCGTTTTCGGCTTCTAAGTTATCGACTGTGAGTTGTTCATCGTCTTCTAAGATCGCCGCATCGCTTTCATCATTTTCGAAGACCGTTTCATCGTTTTCGATGAGTTTTTCTTCATTTTCTATGGTTTTTTCATCATCTTTGACATAATTGGAGCTGTCTGATGCTAGTTTCGTATCATATTGGGTACCGATTGTCAATTTTGAAACTGTTTAGCAAAAAAATGACACCATAAATATTATACACTAAGCGTAAAGGAAGTAAGTGACTCTCAGACATAATTTTTTTTTAATTGCCTCTTTCGTGGTACATAGGGCACTACACATCAGATCAACGCAGTGTCAACTTGATTGATAATAATATATAGACAGGTAACCAGTCATGCATTTTAAATCATTACAATTGGAATATATTTAATGGAATGACGTGAATGAAGAAGCATGAAAGAGGTTAAAAACTACTCATTGGAAAAGGAAATGGAGGAGGATTGTCATATACTGGACAGAAAGGAGGGGATGAAAGTAGACTGAATGCAGTCGGAATGCATCTCTCAGTGCGGCAAGACCATGTATGGTAGATGTTCCAATGGTGATATAAGGAAAGGGTGCGAGGCTGAGATGAGCACTATCCAGCAAACTAAGGAAGGCGGCTTGGGATGGTTTGGGAAGGATGAGAGTAGACTGGATGCAGTCGGGATGCCATCTCTCAGTGCGGCAAGACCATGTATGGTAGATGTTCCAATGGTGATATAAAGAAAAGGTGCAAGGCTGAGATGAGCACTATCCAGCAAACTAAGGAAGGCGGGTTGGGATGGTTTGGGAAGGATGAGAGTAGACTGGATGCAGTCGGGATGCCATCTCTCAGTGCGGCAAGACCATGTATGGTAGATGTTCCAATGGTGATATAAGGAAAGGGTGCAAGGCTGAGATGAGCACTATCCAGCAAACTAAGGAAGGCGGGTTGGGATGGTTTGGGAAGGATGAGAGTAGACTGGATGCAGTCGGGATGCCATCTCTCAGTGCGGCAAGACCATGTATGGTAGATGTTCCAATGGTGATATAAAGAAAAGGTGCAAGGCTGAGATGAGCACTATCCAGCAAACTAAGGAAGGCGGGTTGGGATGGTTTGGGAAGGATGAGAGTAGACTGGATGCAGTCGGGATGCCATCTCTCAGTGCGGCAAGACCATGTATGGTAGATGTTCCAATGGTGATATAAGGAAAGGGTGCAAGGCTGAGATGAGCACTATCCAGTAAACTAAGGAAGGCGGGTTGGGATGGTTTGGGAAGGATGAGAGTAGACTGGATGCAGTCGGGATGCCATCTCTCAGTGCGGCAAGACCATGTATGGTAGATGTTCCAATGGTGATATAAAGAAAAGGTGCAAGGCTGAGATGAGCACTATCCAGCAAACTAAGGAAGGCGGGTTGGGATGGTTTGGGAAGGATGAGAGTAGACTGGATGCAGTCGGGATGCCATCTCTCAGTGCGGCAAGACCATGTATGGTAGATGTTCCAATGGTGATATAAGGAAAGGGTGCAAGGCTGAGATGAGCACTATCCAGCAAACTAAGGAAGGCGGGTTGGGATGGTTTGGGAAGGATGAGAGTAGACTGGATGCAGTCGGGATGCCATCTCTCAGTGCGGCAAGACCATGTATGGTAGATGTTCCAATGGTGATATAAAGAAAAGGTGCAAGGCTGAGATGAGCACTATCCAGCAAACTAAGGAAGGCGGGTTGGGATGGTTTGGGAAGGATGAGAGTAGACTGGATGCAGTCGGGATGCCATCTCTCAGTGCGGCAAGACCATGTATGGTAGATGTTCCAATGGTGATATAAGGAAAGGGTGCAAGGCTGAGATGAGCACTATCCAGTAAACTAAGGAAGGCGGGTTGGGATGGTTTGGGAAGGATGAGAGTAGACTGGATGCAGTCGGGATGCCATCTCTCAGTGCGGCAAGACCATGTATGGTAGATGTTCCAATGGTGATATAAAGAAAAGGTGCAAGGCTGAGATGAGCACTATCCAGCAAACTAAGGAAGGCGGGTTGGGATGGTTTGGGAAGGATGAGAGTAGACTGGATGCAGTCGGGATGCCATCTCTCAGTGCGGCAAGACCATGTATGGTAGATGTTCCAATGGTGATATAAGGAAAGGGTGCAAGGCTGAGATGAGCACTATCCAGCAAACTAAGGAAGGCGGGTTGGGATGGTTTGGGAAGGATGAGAGTAGACTGGATGCAGTCGGGATGCCATCTCTCAGTGCGGCAAGACCATGTATGGTAGATGTTCCAATGGTGATATAAAGAAAAGGTGCAAGGCTGAGATGAGCACTATCCAGTAAACTAAGGAAGGCGGGTTGGGATGGTTTGGGAAGGATGAGAGTAGACTGGATGCAGTCGGGATGCCATCTCTCAGTGCGGCAAGACCATGTATGGTAGATGTTCCAATGGTGATATAAGGAAAGGGTGCAAGGCTGAGATGAGCACTATCCAGCAAACTAAGGAAGGCGGGTTGGGATGGTTTGGGAAGGATGAGAGTAGACTGGATGCAGTCGGGATGCCATCTCTCAGTGCGGCAAGACCATGTATGGTAGATGTTCCAATGGTGATATAAGGAAAGGGTGCAAGGCTGAGATGAGCACTATCCAGCAAATTAAGGAAGGCGGCTTGGGATGGTTTGGACATGTGGAACAAACAAATGAAGAAAGAAGGGTAAAACAAATTTATGAGGCGAATGCAGTTGGGAATAGAAGCAGAGGAAGACAGAGGAAACATTGGCACGATCAAGCATTTGAAACATTTGGGCGTGATCAGGTCAGGAGTCGGAATAATCGGCGGGATGTACAAGGAGATGCATGAATGTGAAAGAGGCGAAGTTTGTTTGCAAATATAGCAGTGCGGCATTCTAATCTCTCTGCCTACCCCTGCGGGGAAGAAGCGTGGCGATTGGTAAATTTAGCTAGTTATTCAAGGAAAAGATGGTAAATTTTATAACATCAGTTTTTGTTCTAAAACCACATTTTTTTTTGGATACTGTCACAAACTGATATGCCAGTTACGCGTTTTTCGCCTACTGCCATTTCTACAGAGCTAGGACGAAATGTTACATACCTGTTCTTACTAAAGGAAGCAAAAACGAAAATAAAACGCATTTTATGAATATGGTCACATATTAAGTAATAAATATTAATATCTTTCTTATATTTCTACTCAAAATAAATATTGTAATTTTTTGCATTCGGGTCTGTTCCGCCTTAGATGGCCTTCAACGCGCTATCGGCACACAGTCTGTGCCCCCTTGAAAAATGCCCAACGCGCTAAGGACACACAGTCTGTGCCTCCTTGAAAAATGCCCAACATGCACTCGACATACAGTTTACGCCACCTTAATAAATGCTTAACATGCGCTCGGCACACAGTCTGTGCCATCTTGAAAAATTATTATAGAGCTAACGGCACACTGTTTGTGCCACCTTGATGAAATGCCCAACATGCGCTCGGCACACAGTCTGTGCCACCTTAAAAAATTACCAAAATTCACTCGGCACACATTCTGCGCCTCCTTGAAAAATGCACATTGGGTATTCGGCACTCACTCTGTGACACTTAAATAGTGCCTACCACACCGCTTGATACACAGTTAGTGCAGCATTTAATTCAGCCCAATTTCTTCCAACCCTCTATTGTCTGTCATCTGACATTATTTTCGGATTAAAATGAAGAACTTTGCCATCATATAACTAACTTTAAAGAGGCGTAGCTCGGCGCTACGTTTGCCGATCCAACTCGAGAAAGCCATTACTATTAAATAACTCTAAGATCTAAATACAGGACTGATCACAAGTCAACATTACGATGATATTATTCAGTGCCCTATGCACCATTGAGTGCCGATAACAGACGGAAGAAGAGGTATTCTTCATACTGCTGACATCTGTGGAAATAATAGGTCATTTTCCGAAGCCTGTCCTGCGCCCGTCAATATTTATTTAATACGACCCTGGACTGGTACCTGAAACGGAAGGCTGATCACCTTTCCTTCGTGTATTTAACGATCAAGAAAACACTGCTTCTATACGATGCTGTGCCTTATGCACCATTGGGGCGCGGATAAGGGTTAGAAGAATCATATTATACTGTGAAATGCAAAAGAATTTGAAATAAAGAAAATAAAATACTGGACACAAGAAGAACGCTGAAGGGAGTAAGGTAGCTGTAGCGTACGGACTGAAAGCCATACGGAAGGGCGGTTTACTTACGCGAGTGCGACGGACTCGGAGGTTCGGATAGCGGTCTCGGGTATGAGAAGCGTCCGCCAGCCTCCGCTTCGATCTCGTCCACATAATCGGGATACACTGCGCAGAGTGCCCTCACACGGGCCTGCCTGTAGAACTGGAAAAAATAACAAAATAATAAAATTAAGTCACATATTTACTGACATCTCATCAAAGATGAAGAAGAATATGGAACTCTGGGCATTTACGGGGCTGACGACCGTCATGGGACACACTCAAAATGTTGTAAATAAATTATCCGGTCAAATTATAAGCTTAAATAATAAAAATGAAAATGGTATTTTCTGGCGTTTCTCATGTGTGTGATTATAATCCAGGATTCGGACCTCACATACTAATAAAAGAGTTTCTGCTTAGTAAAAAGCTTCTTTACATCTCACCAATAGATGTCTCTAGTGAAGTTCTAGTGATTCAAGAACAAGGTTTCTAAATTGGTTCATATATATAGAACTTCCAAGAATTTGAGTAGTGTGGTTGTCAATAATGGGTAGAATTGGTGAATGTCACACGTGTGTAAAGTGATCACTTAAACCAGCCAATGACGGTCGTCAGCCCCGTAAATGCCCAGACTTCCATATTCTCCTTCATCTTTGATGAGATGTCAATATTTATTTATTTATTTACTTCAGGTAGCCACTTACAATTCCCAGATTTCTCCAGTCCATCAGGTCAGAGAGGCGTTCAGTTCTGTTTCTCTGTATGATTCTCTGGCGGCGATTCAACCTGGAAAAAAATATACCCTATCAACTACCTATTACATTATACTTGAACTTTGATGTGTTACTTGAGCCCAGTAAATTAAATCTGTATTTGGTCTACAATAATGAACGCATCGTGACAATAAGTGTCACCTGTCAGGGAAACAATGAATCATGTCCATACGTTCATTATTGTAGACCAAATACAGATGTATTTTTTTTGTAGTGGGCTCAAGTAACACAAAGTTATGTATGAATTGTTGAATCACAGATTTTTTAGTCTACTAAGTTGTATGTTGTCCGCCTCCGTAGTGTAATGGTCAGCACGCTCGGCTACCGTTCTGGAGGTCCCGGGTTCGATTCCCAATGGGGTAAAATAAATATAAGTGATTTTTTCACTGCAATATTTATTCAATATTACCATGGACTGGTACCTGAAGCGAAGGGCTGATCACCTTTCCTTCATGTGTAAATGATCAAAATAACACTGTGTTTATATGACGCAGTGCCCTATGCACCATTGGGGTGCGGTTAAAGGTTTATAAAAATAAAAAAATTGTATTTTATTGTTAACCTTTTAACCGCGTTCACTTTGTTCCTAAGAGACGCCCGTGCGCGGCGGTATTTCGTCGTTTTTAAAATGATTACTTTTATCATGTATTTAGTTAAGAAACGATTTATTTTCCTAAACAAAAACGTTCAATGGGATTCATTGTGCCTTTTTGGTACTCTATAATACACTTGTGTCACATTATTCTTGAAATATATCGTAATATAAACAAATAAGATCGTAACATAAATAAATCAAAGCACGCATCGTGTGTCACTCTTACCCACTGGCGATGCGTAGCGTCGAGAGTGAGACAGATATAGGGCATGAATAATAAAATGCAAATCTATTATAACTTTATATAAAATCGTGCTCTCAATACAAAAAAAACCTTTATAAAAAATATTTTTAATATCATACAATACTTAAATTCACTCAAATTAAATTAATTTCTCAATAAAATTATATCAAATCATGGTTATCAACTCCTGCCTTGTTTTATATATAACATAAAAATTTGTATAGCCTCCCACCAGTCTGATGATGTCGGTAACGACGAAATCCATTCGCTGGTCAAATAAAAATAAAGTGGGAAAGCTAAAAATATTGGTTTTAATCTAATAACATATTTAAAATAAAATTCCATCACCAAGTGTCAGTGGATAATATAAATGTTTTATCCCATGCGTGGTACTAACTAACTAACTAACTAACCATCACGCTGCTTCGCAGAATAGAGCGCCACACCACTCTGTCCTTGCAAACATTCTTCGCCTCTTCCACGTACATGCATCTCCTCATACATACCCGCCGATTGTTACGACTCCCAACCTGACCACTTTCAAGTATTTGGCATACCTGATCGTGCCATGTTTTTCTCAGTCTTCGTCTGTTCTTTTTTCCACTTGCATTCGCCTCATAAATTTGTTTTGCCGTTCTTTCCTCACTCATTCGTTCCACGTGTCCAAACCATCTCGACACACCTTTCTTAATTTTATCGATAATGCTTATCTCAGCTTTGCATTCCTTCCTTATTCACATCACTATTTGCACATCTATCATACATCGTTTTGTCGCACATTCTTCTGAGAGATCGCATTTCGACTGCATTCAGTCTACTTTTATCCTTCTTTTGCCAACTCCATGTTTCACTTCCATAAATTAGAGTCGGAACCAGGACTTTAATTTAGTGCTGTGCACTGCCAGTTATCTTCCGCTGCTAGGTTTTTATTTGTTATAACTGATTTCAGTGCACCATTCACTTTGTTCCGCGTGGTACCTACCTGTTTAATTTGGCTTGAGTAATAATAATAATAATAAAATTGGATAACTTATATAGCGCCATTTTCGTAAAAAAATACCTCAAGGGCGCTTCACGGTGAATGAATTGGGGAAAATATTATGGTGGAAATGATTTAGCAAACAAATGTGTTTTTAGTCTTTTTCTAAAGATCATCTCACTCTCGCTATTTCTAACCATTGGTGGAAGAGCATTCCACGCCGTCGGTCCTGCAACAGCAAAGGCACGCTCGCCAAATTTAGTGCGTTGGTTGCGAGCTGGTAAGATAACTTTGCCCATTGCAGATGTTGTAGCCGATCGAAGCGTGAGACGTCTATCAACCGATTCATCTGGAATACACAGCTCCTTAAGATACTCTGGAGCCATATTGTGTATTGATTTATACATGAGTAGGCAGACTTGGCAGACTAGGCAGTACTTGGGAATATAACGTAACACGGATATACTGACCTGGCGAAGTCGTACATGTACTGCGCCAGCTGTTGCACCGACGCTTCAAGGGAGATGTAGCGTCTGTCCACGACGTAAATGCCATAGGACATGGGATCGGCTATGTGGTCCTGCATGAAGCAACCGAATCCTGCAAAATACAAACGTATTGCATTCTCATATTATTTTTTGACATCTCATCAAAGATGAAGAAGAATATGGAAGTCTGGGCATTTACAGGGCTTACGACCGTCATAGGCTAGTTTAAGTGATCACTTTACACACGTGTAACATTCACCAATTCTACCCATTATTGACAACCACACTACTCAAATTCTTGGAAGTTCTATATATGTGAACCAATTTAGAAACCTTGTTCATGAATCACTGAAACTTCACTAGAGACATCTATTGGTGAGATGTAAAGAAGCTTTTTACTAAGCAGAAACTCTTATATTAGTATGTGAGGTCCGAATCCTGGATTATAATCACACACATGAGAAACGCCAGAAAATACCATTTTCATTTTTATTATTAAGCTTATAATTTGACCAGATAATTTATTTACAACATTTTGAGTGTGTCCAAATACTTGTGCACAAAATCTGGATTATCTCCAATTACAGGAGTTATTTTCATATTATTTTTTATTATTATTATTTCAAATTCAAAAAATTATTATTTCAAATAACATGAAAATAATTCCTGTAATTGGAGATAATCCAGATTTTGTGAACAAGTATTTGGACACACTCAAAATGTTGTATTGCATTCTCAATTTCAATTTATTTATTTATAATTAACATTCATTCAAACCCTTATCCGCACCCAATGGTGCATAGGGCACTGCGTCATATAAACGCAGTGTTATCTTGATCTATCACGTGAAGGAAAGGTGATCAGCCCCCCGCTTCAGGTACCAGTCCAGTGTAATATTGAATAGATATTAGTGAAAATCACTTATATATATTTGACCCCCCTGGGAATCGAACCTGGGACCTCCGGCACGGTAGCCAAACGCGCTAACCACTAAACTACGGAGGTAGTTAGTGATTTTAAAGTCTGATATTTATTTAATACTACCCTGGACTGGTCCCCGAAGTGCGGGAATCACCTTGCCTTCATGTCAAGATAACACTGCGTCAGTACGATGCAGTGCCCTATGCGCCATTGGCTGCAGATAAGGGTGAGACGAAGCAGAAGACGTTTCGGTTCAAATGGAAGCCTTGCTCTAGCCCTGGCTACACGAGAGTAGTACTATACTGCAGTGCCCTATGCACCATTGGGTGCAGATAAGGGTAAGAAGAAAAGAAGACGTTTCAGTTTGAATGTGGGCCGAGCTCAGAGCCTCGTTCTACGGCTGTATGAGAGTAGTAGTAGTATACTGCAGTGCCCTATGCACCATTGGGTGCGGATAAGGGTAAGAAGAAGTTGGTGCCGTTCAAATGGGAGTTGAGCGCAGAACCTGTATGAGTCTGTATGGCTGTATGAGAGTAGAGCACCGTACTGCGTAGATCTATTGTGACGGGTCACCTGAGAGGTTGGTGGTGATGCTGGGAATGCCCATGACGGTGCACTCGGCGGGCGTGTAGCCCCACGGCTCGTAGTAGGAGGGGAACACGCCCAGGTGGCAGCCGCGGACGAACTCCTCGTACTCCAGCCCCAGCAGCGGGTTGGTGGACGACAGGAACTCGGGGTGGAAGATCACCTGCAACCGGCCGGGGGTCATCACATAGCAGTCTTACTATAATTAAGTCAACTTGTCTAGAATTATGCTATGACCATGTCTAGAGTATGTTATAATCAAATGGACTTGTGTAGAGTAATGTTACATTTTAATGACCGTGTCTAGAGTAATGCTATCATCAAATAAACTTGTCTAAAGTAATGCTATAATTAAGTAAATATGTCTAGGGTAGTGTTACATTCTAATGACCACGTCTAGAGTAATGCTATCATCAAATAAACTTGTCTAAAGTAATGCTATAATCAAGTAAACTTGTCTAGAGTAATGTTACATTCTAATGAACGTGTTTAGAGTAATGATATCATCAAATAAACTTGTCTAAAGTAATGTTATAATGAAGTAAACATGTCTAGAGTAGTGTTACATTCTAATGACCGCGTCTAGAGTAATGCTATCGTCAAATAAACTTGTCTAAAGTAACGCTATAATCAAGTAAACATGTCTAGAGTAATGTTACATTCTAATGACCGTGTCTAGAGTTATGCTATCACCAAACAAACTTGTCTAGAGTAATGCTATCAGCAAATTAACTCGCCTAAAGTAAGGCTATCATCAAAAAAACCTGTCTAAAGTAATGCTGTAATAAAGTAAACTCATCTAGAGTAATGCTATCATCAAATAAACTTGCCTAGCGTAATGCTATCATCAAGTTAACTTATCTAGAGTAATGCTATCATCGCATAAACTCGTCTAGAGTAATGCTATTACCAAATTAACTCATTTAGAGTAATTCTATGATCAAATAACCTCGTCTAGAGTAATGCTATCATCAAATAACCTCGTCTAGAGTAATGCTATCATCAAATAACCTCGTCTAGAGTAATGCTATCATCAAATAACCTCGTCTAGAGTAATGCTATCATCAAATAACCTCGTCTAGAGTAATGCTATCATCAAATAACCTCGTCTAGAGTAATGCTATCATCAAATAACCTCGTCTAGAGTAATGCTATCATCAAATAACCTCGTCTAGAGTAATGCTATCATCAAATAACCTCGTCTAGAGTAATGCTATCATCAAATAACTTCGTCTAGAGTAATGCTATCATCAAATAACCTCATCTAGAGTAATGCTATCATCAAATAAACTCGTCTAGAGTAATGCACTAGTTTCTTTCACAATACTCTTCATTTGAGCAATACCGTCTTACTTGGTAGAGGGCGATTCCTGATGTTCTTCTTACCATGACAGTAGGCGCTAGGTCTGACAGCGCGGCAACTGCAGCTGCCATCAAACCGCAGGCCTGCCAACCTAACTCTTCCAATGACAATGCAGGTCACTTACATAACGTATCGCCCTTCAAGGAGACCCCCAGGGAAGAAGACCCCCAGGCAGACCCCCAAGAAGGTGGAGAGATATGCCAGATATGGCAGTCGATATCCCAAGAGCAACAGGTGGCGGCACATACTGATCTACACAAAGACGAAGAAGAAGACTAACATACCTTGACTCGGTCGTGGACAGAGTTGAAGAGGTGGCATCTGCGGAACGAATTCAGCACAGGGTCATTCCAATCATCAACCTGTGAAAATAAACAAACACGATACATTGAGTGTGTCAAAATTTTTGTTCACAAATCGGGGTTTCTCAATTATAAGAGTCAATTATATTGATATCTCAATATGGGCAAAGGAGAATACGGAAGCCTGGGTATTTGCACGGCTTATGACCTGTCACGGGATGGTTTGAGCGATCGCTTTATACAAGTGTCACCATTCTATCCATGATGGACAACCATACTACGCAAATATTGTGATTTTTTTTGTTTTTAAAGAAATAACCCGCAAAGCGTCTATTTTAGAAGCTTGTCTGCAGGTAGGATAGTAAGGATAGGGAAGGTAAATGTGAAAAATACATCACAAACCCCCAGACCAATTGAAAAAAAAAGGTTCTTGAATTAATTTTATAATAGGCGGGAATCGAACCCGCGATGCCAGTTTCGTCGTCAAGCGTCTACCCAACTACGCCACGGCACGTGTCGTATCATATATATCCTGTAATTGACTCTTTCACATACTTTCATATAGAGATATGCATGAATAGTTTATAAGGTGATCATTTAAGCCAGCCAACGACAGGTCCCGGGCTTCCATATTTCCTTTATATAAGATGCTTTGTCTTGTTCAAGATATGAATATGTCACTTACCACGTTATGCGTGGTGACGGGAGGCATACCATCTCTTTGCAATGCGTAGATACATCTTTTCAGTCTAACAGTATCATCTTTGTGGAGCAATTCGTTCGGCTCAGGAACATGGCCTCTAGAACACAAAATATTTAATTTAATTTCATCATTCAATACGGTTACAAACATGGTATGGTCATTGACTGCCTCCGTAGTGTAATGGTCAGCGCGCTCGGCTACCATTCTGGAGGTCCGGGTTCGATTCCCAGGAAGGATCAAATATATACGAGTGATTTTTTCACTGCAATATTTATTCAATATTGCCCTGGACTGGTGCCTGAAGCGGAGGGCTGTCACCTCTCCTTCATGTGTTAACGTTCAAGATAACACTGCATTTATATGATGCAGTGCCCTATGCACCATCGGGTGCGGATGAGGTGCCTCGGACTGCGCCCATCGACCGTTTACAGTAATTTTGTTTTGACTTGCGGCCATCGCATGTTGATACTCATAATATAGAGCCTTGAATTGCGCCCATAGAGCGTTGAAAGTAATTTTGTATCGCCTTGGATTGTGTCCATAGCGCGTTGGACTCTCATTCTGTATCGCCTTGAATTGCGCCCATCGCGTGTTGACAGTAATTCTGTATCGCCTTGAATTGCGCCCAAACACGTTGACACTCATTTTGCATTGCCTTGAATTGCGCCCAGAGAGAAGTGGAATACACTTGAAGGGATACATACAGATGGTAAGGACATCACTGTTACATAGGAAAGGAAATGAAGAAGGAATTATACCCGCACTTGCAGCAAGCTTGTGCGTACACTGCTAATGATGATGATGATGATAGTTACCTCAAACACGTGTCATACATCCGCTTGCCGACTTTCATCTGGATGTCGTGGATGGTGTCGCGGAGGGTTTTGGTCACTGCATGCCCCCGCAGGGACTCCACGTTGAAGTTGTTCGTCTTGGTGGGGAATATCAGGAACGCCACGACGGTGACGTCAGGATGGGTCGACTAAGAAAGTTAATAAATAAATAAATAAAAATATTCATTTTTTACTCGAACCGCGTCAAAATAGTGCGCTGGGCACTGCGTCAGATCAACAGCGTATTAATTTGTTTAAAAAAAAAAAACGAGAAAAGCAGTCATGGTGACATTACACACCCCTGTTTAACACCTTAACTTGTTCAATTATTTGTAGATTAAGGTGATGATTAATTGTTACACAATTTAGGTGATGGTTGGCAATATGTCTAATTATTTCATTCAAACATCAAAGAAATGTGGAGTATGAAAAACAGTCGCGATGACATTACACATCCCTGTTTAACACCTTAACTTGTTAAATTATTTGTAGATTTATATTTGTTGGGCACGGTGACATTATACATCCCCGTTCAGCTCCACCTTTAGGCAGTGGTTGGGTCGAGATGGATGGAAGCATGCGGGTGGTTTGGGCACAATAACAGTCTGGCACGGTGACATGACGCAGCCCACCTCGAGTTAGTGGTTGAGCCAAGGTGAATGGAAGCGTGTAGGGAAGCATGCAGACGGTTAGGCACAGTGACATTACACGTCCCTGTTCAACCCCACCTAGAGGCAGTGGTTAGGCCGAGATGGATGGAAGCATGCGGGTGGTTTGGGCACAATAACAGTCTGGGCACGGTGACATGACGCAGCCCACCTCGAGTTAGTGGTTGAGCCAAGGTGAATGGAAGCGTGTAGGGAAGCATGCAGACGGTTGGGCACAGTGACATTACACATCCCCGTTCAGCCCCAACTTGTATTAGTGGTTGAGCTGAGGTGAATGGAAGCGTGTAAGGAAGCATGCAGATGGTTGGGCACGGTGACATGACGCAGCCCACCTTGAGGTAGTGGTTGAGCCGCGCGAGCGCCTCGATGAAGATGTCGGCGCCCTTGTTGCCGAACTCGTAGCGGCCGGCGATGAAGAAGTACAGCGTCTTGTCGAGCTGGAAGTCGAAGTGGCCGTAGAAGTGGCCGCGCACGAACTCGTGCAGCTTCTCCTTGGCGATGGCGTGCAGGTTCTGGAACTCATGCAGCGCGCTGAACTTCTTCACGTTCAGCCCGTTGGGCGTGATCAGGTCCGGCTTGCGCTTCAGCAGGTGCTCCGCCTCGTACCCTGCAACGGGACGTCTCTTCGTCAGGACAACCACCACTACTAACATTCCTCTTCCACAGAATTAGTGATGTTGGGATGACATGAAGTATACTGTATACCTAGCGAGATATGTTCACATCTCTTCGTCAGGACAAGTAACAACTACTACTACTACTACTAACATTCCTCTCCCACAGACTGACAATGTGTGTCATTAGAATTAGTGATGTTTGGATGACAAAGTATACTGTATACCTACCTAGGGAGATTTGTTCACATCTCTTCGTCAGGACAAGTAACAACTACTACTACTGACATTCCTCTCCCTCAAACTGACAATGCGTGTCATTAGAATTAATGATGTTTGGATGACAAAGTATACTGTATACCTAGCGAGAGATGTTCCCATCTCTTCGTCAGGACAACCACCACTACTACAGATAACTTTAAATACCCTTAATTTTACCGTGAATATTGGGCTTTAGACAGACTAACAATACATGTGATTAGTATAAGTGTTGTTTGGATGACAAAGTGTACCGTATAACTACCTAGCGAGAGATGTTTCCATCTCTTCATCAGGACAACCACCACTACTACAGATAACTTTAAATACCCTCAATTTTATAATGAATATTGGGCTGTAGACAGACTAACATTACATGTGATTAGTATAAGTGTTGTTTGGGTGACATAGTGTACCGTATAACTACCTAGCGAGAGATGTTCCCATCTCTTTGTCAGGACAACTACTACTACTGAAAGGTAGCCTCACTTACAGGACAGACTTACAACGCTTGTGATGAGTATTTTCTGATAGAACCATAAGTGTTGTTTGGATGACGTAGTGTACTGTATAACTACCCAGCGAGAGATGTTCCCATCTCTTCGTCAGGACAAACACCACTATTATTAATATCTATAAATACTCTTAATAAGTCTTGGACTTTCCACAGACTTATAATGCGTGTGATTAGTATGTTATGTCATAATGTGTTGTTTCCATGTCTTAGAGTACTGTATAACTACCTAGCGAGAGATGTTCCCATCTCTTCGTCAGGACAACTACTACTACTGAAAGGTAGCCTCACTTGCAGGACAGACTTACAACGCATGTGATAAGTATTTTGTGTTGGAACCTGTTATGTCGGAGACGGTGGTGAAGATGTGCGCCATGTGCGTGGCGGCCCTCTCCATGCAGTAGCGGTGGTAGATCTGCCTCTTGCCCGCCTCCTCGTCCACGTGGAACTGCGGACCAGACACAAGCCGACGTCATAATGGGTAATAGTTATCATTCGCTTATTGTTCACACTGAATATGTATCATTCCTTTAAAGTTATCATCGATAATGTTATCATTCATTCGTGTAAACATTGAAAATGTATCATTCGTTTGTTGATATTATTGACAATGTTATCATTCATTTATCCTTATCATTCGTTTATAGCTATGTATCATTGACTACTTTATCATTCCATTATTATTATCATGGTCAATATTATCATTCCTTTAAAGCTATGTATGATTGACAATATTATCATTCATTTATCGTTATCAATCGTTTATAGCTATATATCATTGACAATTTTATCATTCCTTTATAGCTATGTATTATCGACAATATTATCATTCATGTATCATTATCATTCATTTAAAGCTATGTATCATTGACAATATTATCATTCATTTATCCTTATAGTTGACAATGTTATCATTCGTTTATAGCTATCATTGACAATGTTATCATTCGCTTAGAGTATGTTTGAAATGTCATCATTGACAATTTTATCATTCGGTTTTTACACCAATGATAATGTTATAATTCATCTTATGTTACATAATTAACTTATTAACATCATTAAAAATGTAATTGATCGTTTATTGATGTCAACGAAAATAATATCATTCACAATATTATCATTCATCTATTGCTATCATTGATAATCCACGTTTCACTTCCATGCATTAGGGTTAGAACCAGCACCCCATTATGCACTACCAGTTTAGCTTTCGCTAATAGGCTTTTCATTTGCTATAACAGAAAATATTACAAAACATACTACATATACTATATAACTAACTAAGAAGTTACTAAAATACTAACCACAAATCTAGTAAATAAGAAAATGTATAAAGAGTTAGTAAAATTTACTATGCTCTGTGCCCATTGTGTTTTGCCAGTAAAGCTTTCCTTGATAGTTTTTCATTTGCTGTAACTGAAAATATTACAAAACATACTATACTATATAACTAACTAAATAGTTACTAAAATACTAACCACAAATCTAGCAAATGAGAAAATATAAAAAGAGTTAGTAAAAAATTACTACGTTCTAAGTTAGTCTATTCTAGAGTATGGGAATGTTGGTTGGGGTGGGATGAGGAATGCATTATTGCATAGTGCTATTGTTGCCCAAAAATCTGTGTTGAAAATCAAACTCAAAGTTCCGAGACGGGCTCCCACAGAAGAAATATTCAACAAGCTACAACTCAGGACAGTCAAACAACTGTACGCCAAAACTGTCCTTACATATGCAATCAAGGATCACTCTCACACACATGAACCGGATCCACGCGGCTCGCATAACCGTATGTGTTCTAACAAAACATGCCCCATACGCGGCTGACATAAGCGTTTGTGTTTTTACATTGCTCCAGGTTTCCAACCTCAGTTCATCTTAGAGGGATTTTTTCATGGTGTGGAACTTTGGATAAAATAATACGTCATTCCTTGGCCTTATGACATCTGTTGAAATATCTGACTAATACTTTGTAACATCACAAGGATAAATAAAAGAACAGATCCCTGATTTTTCTTGTGGTCGGTAATTAGTCAGCGCCATAATCATGCCCTATATCTGTCTCACTCTCGACGCTACGCATCGCCAGTGGGTAAGAGTGACACACGATGCGTGCTTTGATTTATTTATGTTACGATCTAATTTGTTTATATTACGATATATTTCAAGAATAATGTGACACAAGTGTATTATAAAGTACCAAAAAGGCACAATGAATCCCATTGAACGTTTTTGTTTAGGAAAATTAATCTTTTCTTAACTAAATACATGATAAAAGTAATCATTTAAAAAATGGCAAAATACCGCCGCGCACAAGTACCTCCCAGCAAAGTACACTAATCACACATTAAGGTAACGCGCATAGAAGCACAAGATAACACATCAAACAAAACCTAACATACACCTCTTTCGGTGAAAAGAACTATGATTATTATTTCACAGGTCAAGTTGTGGTATATTTCCTCTGCGGGAGTCAATTTAGGCAATTACAATATTATTTTAATTACTGACATGTAATATATGATGACACGTGCGAATACAATGCAATCTCTCAAATGGATGTGCGGCAAAACCATGTATGGTAGATGTTCCAATGGTGATATAAGGAAAGTACCCATCAAACTAGGAAAGCCGTGTTGAGATGGTTTGGGCATGTGGAACCAATGAGTGAGGAAAGAATAGGAAACAAATTTATATATATATATATATATATATATATATATATATATATATATATATATATATATATATATATATATATATATATATATATATATATATATATATATATATATATATATATATATATATATATATATATATATATATATATATATATATATATATATATATATATATATATATATATATATATATATATATATATATATATATATATATATATATATATATATATATATATATATATATATATATATATATATATATATATATATATATATAAATATATATATATATATATATATATATATATATATAAAACTAATACTAGATAAAAAATAAAAACGTTGGCCCGACCAATGAGACACACACATCTACCTTATCCAAATTATTATAAAAATCGGTGTTGCCAGCGCACAGATAACGACCCAGCAAGGTGGCGTGTGTTGTAAACACCGTCGCGACGTCCACGTGACGTGATCTGGAAAAAAAGAAGATGTTAGTTGAGGGATGTTGTGGACAACTCTGAACAGTTGAATGGTAGATGTGCCCAAACGTACCTTAGGGCGATGAGCCCAACGCCGGCCTGCCACTCGTGGAAGTGGGCCACCACCCTCGGGGGGGAGTCGCACCAGGACTCGGCCGCCTGTCGGAACTGGAACACAAAACAACTCATTCAATCGGCGATTCTTCCATTTGTGTATGCAGATGGTGTGCAGACAAGAGACAGAGGAATTTGAAATTGGCGATGATATATTATAAGGTAAATTAGGTTTGAATGTTGGGTATTGTGCCCAAACGCAAGGCGGCACAGACTGTGTGCCGATCAAGAGTGATAAGTAAGTCACTACTTGATTTTTTTCACATTTTAAGTGGCACTGAGTGCATAATGATTATGACGATGGATGCAGATAGATAACGATGATTTTTTGATTTTCATAAAAAAAATCTGTTTGAATGTTGGGCACGACGCTATATGATATTGGCACATACCGTGAGACGAGTTAGTTTCTGAAATTTGTCACCTTTTAAGTGGCAATGGGCGTATCATGATTATGACCACGACAGACACAAACAGACAATGAGGAAATATCAATTTTGAGGAAAAAACACTTTGTAATGTTGGGCACTGTGCTGTGTACCAAACTCAAAGCGGCACAGACCGTGTGACAAGTCACTGGAATTTGATACATTTCAAATGGCACTGGTCGTTTCATAATTATGACGATGGACACGAACAGACAATGAGTTATTATCAATATTCACGAACAATCACTTATAATTTTGGGAACCGCGCCGTGCGCCAGTGGCATAGACTGTGTGCCGACAGCGTCCTAGAATTTGTCACTCTTCAAATGGCCCTGCGCGTACTTTAATAGACGATGATGAATTAATAATTCGAATGTTAGGCACCACGCTGTGCGCCCATGGCACAGACTATGCAAATACTACCAAATGCAAATGACAAATTTGAGTTATTTCACTCAAATTTGTCGCTTTTCATGGCACAGGGCATACCATGTACTACAATAAATATTAAATTACTACTTAGAATGTTGGACGCCGCGCCGTGCGCCCATGGCACAGACTACGTACCAACTGCACGCTCGAGTTAGTCACTAGAGACTTATTAAATTCTAGAATTCTAGAATGTTAATATTAGTGGGAAAAGAAGCAGAGGAAGACCGAGAAACACATGGCACGATCAGGTATGCCAAATACTTGAAAGTGGTCAGGTTAGGAGTCGTAACAATCGGCGGGTTTGTATGAGGAGATGCATGAACGTGGAAGAGGCGAAGAATGTTTGCTAGGACAGAGTGGTGTGGCGCTCTATTCTCTCTGCCTACCCCTGCGGGGAAGCGGCGTGATGGTTAGTTAGTTAGAATTTGTCGCTCTTCAAATGGCACTATGCGTATCACGATCATGAGCAGATAGATAGATAGAAAGATGAATCATTAATTAGAATGTTGGACGTTGGAAGTTATAAGTTACTATTCAATACGATTATGAAGCTAGGCTCACCTCCTGGATGAACTGCGCCACCATGTAGCCCAGGATGACGGCGTCGTTGGCCTCGATGTCCAGGTGCGGGATGCCGAGGTTGCAGGTGCTCCACAGGTGCTGCTTGAACTCGTCCAGCCGCCACGCACCCGACCCGATGTCGAACAGCACCACCTGCGGGTTGCCGTCCACCAGCCACGTGCCCGTGTGCAGCTGGAATGAAAGGTTCAAGCTAGGACGTGGGGTCTGGCGAGCTAGCCAAGAGGAGACTGCATGAGCCATCTACACTGCCAGCAAGCCAAGAGGAGACTGCATAAGCCATCTTTAGTGAACAGCCAAGAGGAGACTGCATTGTGCTAACTAGACAGGCAGCAAGCTAAGATGGACTGCATTGTACCATCTCGACTGCCAGCTAGCTCAGATGGACTGCATTGTGCTAACTAGACAGGCAGCAAGCTAATATGGACTGCATTGTGCCATCTCGACTGGCAGCAAGCTAAGATGGACTGCATTGTGCCATCTCGACTGGCAGCAAGCTGAGATGGACTGCATTGTGCCATCTCGACTGCCAGCTAGCTAAGATGGACTGCATTGTGCCATCTCAACATAGATGGATAATGTGGAAATCTGGGTATTTACAGGGCTTGCGACCATCATAGGTTGATCACTTTACACACGCGTAACATTCACGATTGACGACCACACTACTCATCTCATATAGTCATTCGAACATCTCTCGGACTAAATCACACACGTGGCAAGAGAGTCTGGGTATTTGCAGGGCTTTTGACCTGTCATAGGTTCGATAGTTCATCACTTTACAAACGTGTAAGATTCACCATTCTACCCATGATTGACTACCACACTGCTCATTGCCTCAAATCGCCACTCTATCTACCGTCTATCTAACATCGAGATCGCATTTCGTCTTTCACATTCTCGTCTCGATAAACTTCTTCGTCTATGTTGAGACATGATTGTTGATTCACCTTGTATCCCTGGGAGCGCATGGCGTTGACGGCCGCACTGAGCGGGCTGTTCTCGGGAAACTCGGCCTCCTCCACTTCCGTGCGGGCAGTGTACTCCTTGTACGGCCCTGGAACCCAAACCCAATCGCATCACTTCAAGCACGCTAACCACTGTACTAGGGAGCAGTAATTTAAACATGTTATTGTGTATATATATATATATATATATATATCTATATATATATATATATATATATATATATATATATATATATATATATATATATATATATATATATATATATATATTGAAAATAGCATGGGGTCGAGAAGCGGTCCCTGAGGAATTCCAGAAAGAAAAATTGCTTTGAATATTTTGGTCTTCCTCTAGATGTCTTTCAAGGAAGATCCATGGCGATTGCCTGGTTCACAATATGATCAGGTTCTCTGCGTCCTATGTGTCCATACCACCTCCAATTGCCTTACCCTACCTTACTATTAATGCCTGTTACACACAAGCAAATTAATCACAGGTAAAGGCAATTGGAGATGGTATAAGCACATAGGACGTAGAGAACCTGAACATATTGTAAACCAGGTATCGCCATGGATCTTCCTCGAAAGACATCTAGAGGAAGACCAAAGAATTCATGGATGGTACAGAAAGATAACATGATTCCAAGGTATGGCCTAGGTGACGTTATCCATGATAGAAGGACCTACAACCTGAGAACGAGGAGAGCTCACCTCAACGGTCTACAAAGACGATAAGTTGGGATGGAGCCAGATGGAGCCAGGAAGAAGAAGAAGAAAAAATATATATCATAAATAGCAAGGGCCGAGAGGCGTTCCTTGAGGTATTCCAAAAGTGAAGTTAAAACCAGTTTGATCGGTTCATCGTCATTTTAGTATGGGCTCCTATGGGATTCGAACTCAGAACCTCGAGCACGGTGGCCAGACAAGGCTTTATCGAGCATATAAAACCATCACATACCAAGAAGGCAGTACTGTTCACCCATCTCTTCTACAGAAATGTACGCCTTGGATCTGATCACCGTATATATCCCACCAACTGAAATACAAAACACAGAATCATTAAATAAGCGAATAACTCATCACCCGTGTTCGGCGCACAGTGTATGCCGCCTTGAATAATGCCCAAACCCCTTCGGCACACAGTCTGTGCCGCCTTGAATAATGCCCAAAGCGATTTCGACACAAAGACTGTGACAATGCGGGCCCAAAGTTTAAACCTCAATATCTCCTGACCAAATGATGATACCGTAACGATTTTTGGTTCAGAGAATAGGCAATTCATCATTCTTATCACTGGATTAAACAAAAGCAAAATTTTCTTTAGTTCAAAATCTAAAATCTCCTAAAGTTAATAACCAATTGCTTTTAAATTTTAACATAACGTTGCATCCGAATTGACATTCTAAAAATATGATTTAAGTAGGAAAAAACAATATAACCGTAATGGCAGCGCTATCTGCTGAATATAACAGCAACACATGCTATCCTAAACGTTTTTCATGGCGGAGAGCGTGCTTCTTAACAGCTGTTGTCACTATTTTTCAATGTTTTCAATTGGTTTTGGAATTTTTGTCAGGAATATTATTTATTGTATAAAATTAAATAAATTCATATGTTTAATAAAAATTAAAAATCATATTTTCAGGCGTCTCCCAGTATGTAAAATAATTAGGAATATATATATATATATATATATATATATATATATATATATATATATATATATATATATATATATATATATATATATATATATATATATATATATATATGCAATCTTTTGTCTGCTCATAACAATAGAATATCTATGCCAAAGAAACACAAAGTTTCTTAGGCAAATGTAAAGAAAATATATCAAGTTCTGTTGTATGCACACCACACAATGCAATACAATACAGAGTTACGCTTCCTTGCGCAAAGCTGTGTAACCTGATCTATCCTACGCCAGGGTCTTCAGTATGGAGACTCCCGTAAACATCGCCTTTTAAATGGGCCAAGAAATAATATATATAATTTTCACGATATTTTGAGTGTGTCTAAATACTTGTTCACAAATCTGGATTGCCTCTTGAACTAATAATAATAATAATAATAAAACCCTTATCCGCACCCCAATGGTGCATAGGGCACTGCGTCATATAAACGCAGTGTTATCTTGATCGTTTACACATGAAGGAAAGGTGATCAGCCCTCCGCTTCAGGTACCAGTCCAGGGTAATATTGAATAAATATGACAGTGAAAAAAATCACTAATATTTATTTTACCCCCCTTGGGAATCGAACCCGGGACCTCCAGAACGGTAGCCGAGCATGCTGACCATTACACTACGGAGGCGGACTAACTCTTGAACTAACTCTTGAATTCATATTTAGACCTGAAGATGGAAGCATAGCTCCCGAAACTAGTCGTTATAATGAAATAAACTCAAGTGGTAAAAGACTAGTTTTTTTCTTTTACATTTTCATTATGTCTTACCACAATGCCGATACAATAAATAATATATGTGTAGTCCGCCTCCGCAGTGTAATGGTCAGCACGCTCGGCTACCGTTCTGGAGGTCCCGGGTTCGATTCCCTGGGGGGGTCAAATAAATAGTGATTTCTTCACTGTAATATTTATTCAATATTACCATGGATTGGTACCTGAAGCGGAAGGCTGATCACCTTTCCTTCATGTGTAAACGATCAAGATAACGCTGCGTTTATATGACACAGTGCCCTATTCACCATTGGGGTGCGGATAAGGGTTTTATTATTATTATTTATTATGATGAAATAAAAATAAATCTTCTTCTAACCCTTATCCGCACCCCAATGGTGCATAGGGCACTGCGTCGTATAGAAGCAGTGTTATCTTGATCGTCAACACATGAAGGAAAGGTGATCAGCCGTCGCTTCATGTACCAGTCCAGGGTCCATTGAATAAATATAACTAACTAACTAACTAACCATCACGCCGCTTCTCCGCAGGGGTAGGCAGAGAGAATAGAACGCCACACCACTCTGTCTTTGCAAACATTTTTCGCCTCTTCCGCGTTCATGCATCTCCTCATACATACCCGCCGATTGTTACGACTCCTAACCTGACCGCTTTCAAGTATTTGGCATAACTGATCGTGCCATGTTTTTCTCGGTCTTCCTCTGCTCTTTTTTCCACTTACATTCGCCTCATAAATTTGTTTTACCGTTCTTTCCTCACTTTCATTCATTTAGTGAATAAATATTATAGTGAAAAAACACTTGTATTTATTTGATCCCACCCTGGAATCGAACCCGGGACCTCCAGTACGGTAGCCGAGCGTGCTAACCATTACACTACGGAGGCGTCATTACACCATAAAAATAAATAAATAAAATTTAAAAAATATCAGGCACGCAGGGCCGGCGACTGTAGGCCCGGGTGGCCGTCCTACCTTTGTTGGCCGCCTCCCAGGCCACCTCGAAGTTCCATCGGTTCTCCTGGTTGGCCGCCTGGCCGCGGTCCAGGTACGCCCGCAGCTCGTGGCTCGAGTCCACCCGGTAGAACCGCTTGTTGGCGCGGTCGCGTGACATCCTCAGGTCTGAAATGGCACGAGAAAGGCAATCCGTTAATGGTAAGTTCGTCGGCGGCCCTCGTCTGAACTCCGGGACGCGGACCTGACTTGGGAGGGTGCCGAGAGTGAAGAGCCTGGAGGCAGTTTGTGGACTCCATATGCTCTACATATTGACTCCTCAATCGATCAAAGATACTTTATTGAAAAAAACAGACCTTCAGATATAATGTAAGAAAAAGAAGAAGAAGAAGCAGTATAAATTTGAAGGGTAACCTCTTACACTAGTCATAGGATGGTTTAAGTGATTGCTTTATACGCTGTAATACATTCACCATAATGTTATTTATCATTCACGATATACTCGTGTACTATTTGGGTGTCTACCATGGGCAGAATGTTGAATGTAACATTCACCATACTTTGTTATTCGGTTGTCTATCACGGGTAGAATTGTAAATGTTACATTCACCATACTATGTCATTCGGTTGTCAATCATGTGTAGAATGGTGAATGTCACATTCACCATATATGTCGTTTAGTTGTCAATCATGGGTAGAATTGTAAATGTTACATTCACCATACTATGTCATTTGGTTGTCAATCAAGGGTAGAATTGTAAAAGTTACATTCAACATACTATGTCATTTGATTGTCAATCGTGAGTAGAATTGTAAATGCTACATTCACCATAATATGTCATTTGGTTGTCAATCATAGGTAGAATGTAGAATGTAACATTCACCATACTATGTTATTCGGTTGTCAATTATAGGTAGAATAGAGAATGTTACATTCACTATATGTTATTCGGTTGTCATTCATGTGTAGAATGGAGAATGTAACATACAACATACCATGTTATTCGGTTGTCGATCGTTTGTAGAATGGTGAATGTTGTATTTACCATACTATGTCTTTGAATATTACATTCACCAAAATATGTTATTTTGAGGATAATCGTGGGCGGAACGGTGAATGTTACATTCACCAAAATATGTTATTTTGACGATAATCATGGGCGGAACGGTGAATGTCACATTCACCATACTATGTTATTCGGTTGAAAAATCTTTGGTAGAACAGTGAACATTACACAGTGTACAAAAAGATCACTCAAACCAGCCAATGCAAGCCCTGTAAATACGTACTTCTATTAACACAAAAAAATCTTCATCGCCATCATATAAAGGGATTTAAATAAAAATTAGGGTTGGAACTAAGACTTCGTTGTGTGCTGCAGATAAAATTGTTTTTTTCCTAGCTAATGTTTATTAGATATGGTATAATCCAGTCATAATTCATTAGAAAAATTCAATATCAGGCAATAAATAATTAAAATTTATCTAGCTTTAGTATGTGATGCAATTGATAATAATTAAATATATTACAAAAAACACTCCTTTCAACAACGTCATATTTCAAAAATCAAAAATTTAAAACGTGCGTGTTTCGGAATGCCCAGAAAATGTACAATATCCCAGGAATATATATATATATATATATGTATATATATATATATATATATATATATATATATATATATATATATATATATATATATATATATATATATATATATATATATATATATATATATATATATATAACATGGAACTGGCAAAGGAAGGATGAAAGCAGAGTGAATGCTGTTGAAATGCGCTCCCTCAGACGAATGTGTGGAAAATCATTGTATGACAGAATTAAAAACGACGATATAAGAAAGGAATGTAAGGCTGAACGAGGAATAATTGAAAAGATTAGAAAGAGCTCTTTGCGATGGTATGGACATGTGGAGCGAATGGATAGCGAGAGAATGACTAAGAAAATATATGTGGCGAATGTGAGAGGGAAAACAGAACGTGGACGACCGAAAAAGACTTGGCACGATCAGATCAATCAGAACCTAAAATCTGGCGGTGTCAAAAGTCTGCGTAATCGGAGGGCATGTATGACTAGATGTATGGATGTAAAGGAGGCGAGGAGTGTATGTCAGGACAGAAGAGTGTGAAGAGTGTATATATATATATATATATATATATATATATATATATATATATATATATATATATATATATAAAACGATGCCCAGTAATTCCTTATCATATAAACAAAAAGTACGTCATAGATTAGAAGAAGTAATTTATTATAAACATCCTATACACATTTCGTAATAAGAGATAAGAAAAAAGATTAAAAAAACAAGAAGCAAGTATGTGCTAGCCATCGCTTCTATTCCGATTTTCCTCCATTTTCTTTCCCACGTATCACTTAACTCTTTCATCCTGAGTTGCTTTACCAAAATCACCTGCATTCTATCAATTATGTTCCAATCTTACACCCGAAATATCATTCATCCTTCTTATCATTCATCGTTCACTTTGTGTGGTTTTACACAAAGTGAACGATGAATGATAAAGAGTGTTATATTATCATACCAGAAAGATTACAATGCTTTTAATATACAAAATATATTATATCCAAAAGTCTAGAACCGATTAATCTGCCTTCATATATCGATCGAGTCTACATCGCGTCGAATTTCAAGCGTTAAGATTCAACGATTGACGTAAAAAAATCGATTTTGATTGTTAATTATCGACGATTAAAGTTAAAAATCGACGATCAAAGTCAATAATCGACGATCAAAATTAATAATCGACAGTCAAAGTCAATTGCCGATGTTTAAAGTTAATAATCGTCTTTCAAAGTTAACAATCGACTATCAAAGTTAATACTCGACAATCAAAGTTAATATTCGATAATTAAAGTTAATAAGCGACCATATAAGTTAATAATCGAAGATCAAAATTCCAAGATCAAAGTTAATAATCGACGTTCAAAGTTAACAATCGACGATCAAAGTTAATACTCGACAATCAAAGTTAATATTCAATAATTAAAGTTAATAAGCGACAATATAAGTTAATAATCGAAGATCAAAGTCAAAAATCCAAGATCAAAGTTAACAAATCGACGTTCAAAGTTAACAATCGACGATCAAAGTTAATACTCGACAATCAAAGTTAATATTCGATAATTAAAGTTAATAAGCGACAATATAAGTTAATAATCGAAGATCAAAGTCAAAAATCCAAGATCAAAGTTAACAATCGACGTTCAAAGTTATTAATCGACGTTTTAAGTTAATAATCAAATATTTAAGTTAATTATCGACGATTTAGAATAAAAATCGACGATCAAAGTTAGTAATCGACGATTTAAGTTAATAATTGACGGTCAAAGTTAATTAGCGACGTTCAAACTTAAAAAATCAATGGTTAAAGTTAATAATCAACAAACAAAGTTAATACCCAAAAATCAAAGTTAATATTCGACGATCAAAGTTAATAATCAACGGTTAAATATTAATGATCGACAATCTAAGTTAATAAAGGAAGATCAAAGTGTATAATTGACGTTCAAATTTAATAATCAACGTTCAAAGTTAATACTTGACGTTCAAAGTTTAAAAAAATAGAATATTAAAAATAAACAAGACTGAAACAGAAGAGAAATATGATTTGAGGATGTATTTATTTTCACATTACCGTACACACTTTGCGTACGAAGTCAGTTGAAAAAATGCAATAGTTTGAATATTTTTGAGTTGTGTGCTTTTATTTTTAAAACGGATTTCGACACAGCAGCCGTGAATGCTTTGCGACAGTCAATGTCAGCCCCGACGCGCGACGGTCTTCACATCGACGCCATGACAGTTTATAAATAAACTCATCTCGACGACATATTGTTTTTAAAATATATACAGTGGAACCTCCCATGACGAGTAATTCGCATAACGAACAAAAAAAGTTTGAAAAATTTGTTCCCTTGACGAGATATGCTTCGCATAACGAATAAAAGAAGGGGAAGTACCTTTTTCACGACTTTTACATTGGAAAATGTAAAAAAAATATTTTGAATTTCATACAATACTTAAATTCACTCAAATTAAATTAATTTTTCAATAAAATTATATCAAATCATGGTTATCAACTCCTGCCTTGTTTTATATATAACGTAACAATTTGTATAGCCTCCCACCAGTCTGATGATGTCGGTAACGACGAAACCCGGTCGCTGGTCAAATAAAAATAAAGTGGAAAAGGTAAAAATATTGGTTTTAATCTAATAATATATTGGAAAATGTGATTTTAAACAGTAACTGTGGAGTCTAGAGTCAAAGAGATTGTGTCACTAGCCGATATCATGGGGCTCGAGGTGGATAAAAACGATTATTTTTTTTTTTTTTAGATGGGAATTGCATTTATTATTTACCTTGCTTATTATGTACAAGGTTTATGTAGATCATTTAGTGGATTTTTGTTTCTTCTAGCTGATTAAATATGTTTTTATTTGAATCTGTGTTGAGAACAGGAGGGATAATCTAGTGTGGGCCAGTCAGGAACTTGTCAGCATTTGCTCATTGCTGGGAGGAAACCACGTTGCACTCCTCAGGAGAAGGCGGACTGCTGACTGTCCTCAACAGGCCTTCCGTTCCACTAGAAGGATAAAAACGATTAAAGAGCTTGTGAAACAGTACAGCCAAGAGCTGAAGAGCTTATGGAGATGCATCGTGTTTCACAGCAATGTATTATAGAGAAGAGTTTGTTAATGGAGAAGGAAGAAGTAGCAGAGTTCTAACAATCTTCTAGCGCAATAAGGGAAATGCTGAAAGCATGGAAAACTGTTGCATCGTACATTAAGTAGCATTCCCTTAATAAGGAGATGGCTATTCTTGCCACAAATTTATTCAATGATAATGCTGTAACACATTTTCGCCAACTTTTAAAGCGTCGGCAAAAACAAATGTCTTCAAACCGATTTTTAGTTTATTTTTTGACATCTCATCAAAGATGAAGAAGAATATGGAAGTCTGGGCATTTACGGGGCTGACGACCGTCATAGGCTGGTTTAAGTGATCACTTTACACACGTGTAACATTCACCAATTCTACCCATTATTGACAACCACACTACTCAAATTCTTGGAAGTTCTATATATATGAACAAATTTAGAAACTTTGTTCTTGAATCACTAGAACTTCACTAGAGACATCTATTGGTGAGATGTAAAGAAGCTTTTTTATTAAGCAGAAACTCTTATATTAGATTTTTAGTTAAAAAGAATTTGACATTTGTCACAAATTAAAAAAAATGTTTAATTTTTTTAATTTTTTTAATTTAAATTGTATTCGAAGTTATAACACTCCTTAACAATTTAGAAGTAATTTCATTTGAATAAAAGAAATTAATACAAAAAATTAATTTTCTCTCTGGCTGAAACGCATTATCGTATTTTACATTGATTTGTATAGGTTTTTTTTCGCTTAACGAGTAAGGTGCTGGAACGAATTATGCTCGTTATGAGAGGTTCCACTGTACATTTGGAACCAATAAAAACGCATGAATTATATATCACTTTTTATAACTCTAATGTATGGAGTTGGCAAAAGAAGGATGAAAGTAGACTGGATGCAGTCGGGATGCCATCTCTCAGTGCGGCAAGACCATGTATGGTAGATGTTCCAATGGTGATATAAGGAAAGGGTGCAAGGCTGAGATGAGCACTATCCAGCAAACTAAGGAAGGCGGCTTGGGATGGTTTGGGAAGGATGAGAGTAGACTGGATGCAGTCGGGATGCCATCTCTCAGTGCGGCAAGACCATGTATGGTAGATGTTCCAATGGTGATATAAGGAAAGGGTGCAAGGCTGAGATGAGCACTATCCAGCAAACTAAGGAAGGCGGCTTGGGATGGTTTGGGAAGGATGAGAGTAGACTGGATGCAGTCGGGATGCCATCTCTCAGTGCGGCAAGACCATGTATGGTAGATGTTCCAATGGTGATATAAGGAAAGGGTGCAAGGCTGAGATGAGAACTATCCAGCAAAATAAGGAAGGTGGGCTGAGATGGTTTGGACATGTGGAACGAATGAGTGAAGAAAGAACGGTAAAATAAATTTATGAGGCCAAAATAGTCCGTAATAGGCGAAGAGGAAGACCGAGGATAACTTGGAATGATCAAGTATTGAGAAATGTTTATTTGATTGTTTATTATATAAAAGCTAAACTGGTAGTACACAACGGAGTTCTGGTTCCAACCCTAATGTATGGAAGTGGAGCAAGGAGTTGGCAAAAGAAGGATGCAAGCCGAATTAACCAATTCTGGCCATGATTGACAACCACACTACTCAAATTCTTGGAACTTCTATATACTTATATGATCCAATTTCGAAGCATTGTACTTGAATCACTATAACTTCACTAGAGACATCTATTGGTGAGATGAAAAGAAGCTTTTTATTGAGCAGAAACTCATTTATTAGTATGTGAGGTCCGAATCCTGGATTATAATGACACACATGAGAAACGCCAGAATATATCATTTTCATTTTATTATTTACGCTAATAATTTGACCAGATATTTTTTTCACAACATTTTGAGTGTGTCCAAATACTTGTTCACAAAATCAGGATTATCTACAATTATAGGAGTTATTTTTCAAATTATTTTTTTACACCTTGATATAGATGAAGAAGAATATGGAAGTATTAAGAAGATAGAAGAATATGGAAGTGAGCATTTACGGGGCTTACGACCAGACTTCCATATTCTTCCTCATCTATACTGAGATGTCAAAATAATAATATAAAAAAATACCTCCTATAATTGGAGATAATCCAGATTTGTGAACAAGTATTTTTTTTAAATATAAAATGGCGTTGTATATAGAATATATTGCTTTTGCCAAGTCAATTTAATTGAGTGATCAATTAAACCAGTTGAGATGTCATAATATATATATATATATATATATATATATATATATATATATATATATATATATATATATATATATATATATATATATATATATATATATATATATATATATATATAT
The DNA here is from genome assembly GCF_059751285.1 of Brachycentrus maculatus. Classification (NCBI taxonomy): domain Eukaryota; kingdom Metazoa; phylum Arthropoda; class Insecta; order Trichoptera; family Brachycentridae; genus Brachycentrus; species Brachycentrus maculatus. The sequence goes on along the minus strand of NW_028281259.1, from coordinate 333,803 downwards.
ATATATATATATATATATATATATATATATATATATATATATATATATATATATATATATATATATATATATATATATATATATATATATATATATATATATATATATATATATATATATATATATATATATATATATATATATATATATATTTCAAGACAACTGGACAATTATGTATATTCAATTATATAAGGAGTAATAAGTTTTAAAAATATTGTTATATACGCAGATATTATGATAATAGATTCTACAGATATTAAAAAATTTATATACATTTGTACTAACCTGTTTTTAATTCAAGTTTAGTATTAATTCACACTTTTTTCCGATGTATTATGTAAATATATATATATATGTATATTACAAGAACAGACACACAGAACACCGGCGACAAGAGCGCAAATTGACAATTGGTTCGAATTGATTCGAATTAACCGAGCGGTGATTTCTGGCCGTCGGAATCGCGCACGATCTTCTGAGGGAAACGGCCACGTCCGTCAGGTGGCTGGCTCGCACAGGACCGACATGGCGATATTGCAATGTGTGAGATTGATATGAGATAATAACAAACCGCTGTAGGTTAGGTGCGTCACAGCTGAGGCCCGGTCCCTCGTGAAGGTCACCTTGCGTGAGTGTAACGTGGGTGAGCGGGTACGGCGGACACGCTCCGGGAACCGGGTCGGTCGTTTTTGACAACCGGTTCGTAACTTCTTAACAGATCTTCTAATATCATTGCTACTGCTGACACTTAGCGAGTAGTGTTATTGATCCAATGCGACGCCTTATGCACCATAAATAAATAAATATTTATAGATATTTAGATATTTATAGTAAAACGAAAAACGGATACTAGACGTTATCAAATTTTACGTCATCGGGTGTTACGAGGCGTATCCCTTTATGTATCTGCTTCATAAAGCTGTATTAGTAGTAGTAGTGTGGACTCGTTTCCGTGACGTCATGCGTTGCCAACTTACAAAAACAACGTTTTTACGATGGTGAATTTTACAAAAGAAAATGATGACTGAAAACATTGATTTTATCAGCTGTTATAAACACTTCTCGAGTCTAATACAATCCTTTATAGGTTGAGTATGTTAAATTAGATATTCCTCCCGTCTGACAATGATTAATTCAAAACATCTGTTTGTCGCAGAAATGAAAGAGTTTTTCGATTAGTGATTCGAATCTTGTGAACGGGACCGTATCACTAAGATCCAGATCTGTAAGTGGGCGTGGTTAGTCGGTAAAGAAGGAATGAACTTGCAACTGACGTAACCTGTTTAGACAAAGGGAACCATATACGATAGGATATTTTGTACCAGCGGTGGATTTGAAAAAGCAAATACGCGACACTTTGGACAGTAATAAATTCATACAATATGTAAACATTTTTTAAACGAGTTAGTCGTTATTGAGATAAAAAGCGATTGTTAAAATATATTCATAACCTCTAAGAATTCAAGTAATATATGTCTTCTTCAAGTCTAAGAATTGAAGTAATAAACGTTTCATTCTGTTTTAATTGAATGCTTAAATTGTTGATGAAAAATAATCTGTATTAGGTGTAAATAAAATATATCAACAATATTTTTTTTCAAATATTGACTAATTCAACCATTTACTTTTGGCATTAGTGGAGAATATATAAAACTAATTAAAGTAAATGGCATTTTGTAACCAACAAATATATATCAAAACCATGTTTCATTCATCATAACCGTATTTCAGAATGAATGCAATTTATCTATGTGCTTGTGATGTATTTTTCACATTTGCCCTCCCTATCCTTACTTACCGCCTCCGTAGTGTAATAGTCAGCACGCTCGGCTACCGTTCTGGAGGACCCGGGTTCGATTCCCAGGGGGGGTAAGAATAAATATGAGTGATTTTTTCACTGTAATATTTACTCAATATTACCCTAGACTGGTACTTGAAGCGGAGGGCTGATCACCTTTCCTTCATGTGTAAACGATCAAGATAACACTGCGTTTATATGACGCAGTGCCCTATGCACCATTGGGGTGCGGATAAGGGTTTTATTATTTATTATTATTATCCTTACTTTCCAATTTGTAGTCAACCTTTTAAATTAGAAGCTTTGCGGGTTATTCCTCTGAATAAAACTATTATTTTTGACATTACTCAAAATAATAACGTAACGCCATCGTACTTGTCTCATCTGCGACAAAATTGCAGCAGATAAAAATCGCAAGGTGTACGGTCACCCATTTCTTATCTAAAATGGCGGAAGGTTCAATTTGAAGTGTGTACTAATGTCAAGGATGATTTGAACTTCTAATGGAGATTACATAACACTGGTAAACAAGCTAGTGTTGTTATCGTGCTGATACCGTAGCTGAACATTATCTAATATTGGACGCGATCTATTACAAATATTTATAATATTTTCTCATTTGTTTATTTTAAAAATGCTTCTTACCTTATGTTTTTCTCATTTATTTCTTTTAAATATGCTTCTTGTGCCTATTTATTATACCTGTTTATTGTTTTTATATTTTGCCATGTATTCGTTTTGGTTATTTAAAATAAATCTATTTTGTTACTTCATTATTTGTGTTTCAGTCTTGTTAACCTTAATCCCATGTCCCAATATGAGAAATAGAAATTACTCATCGGGAATATTATATATACATATGACTTATGTATGTCATGTTTTAAAAAAAAATATATATATATATCTTTCGAAGGCCGTGTAATACTCATGTAACAGATATATCACTCACTCCTTTCAAGAACGTCATAAATCAAAAATCGTCAATTTTCAGTTATGCATGTTTTCGGAATGCCCAGAAAATGTACTATATCCCAGCAAAAGAGACATATTTTTAACTTAATATTTACCCGCTACAGGGCAGAAAGTGATGTTTTTGCATTTTGAAGAAAAGGTATGGTTTATTTTTTTTTTTTTAATATACTAAATATTTTTCAAATGGAGAAAAATCCTTCAGGTTTTACCTCAAAAGAACTGTTGCACAGTAAAGAGTTCAATAAGTGGCTTGATATTTATTTTTAATACATTGTGTTATATTTAAACTTCAATAACATTCTCCTGCAAAATCAAGTTTTTTAATTTATGACGTTCTTGAAAGGAGTGAGCGATATCACTCACTCCTTTCAACAACGTCATATTTCAAAAAACTTGATTTTTCAGGAGATCGTTTTTAAAGTTTAAAAATATAATACAATGTATTAAAAATAAATGTCAAGCCACTTATAAAACTTTTTACTGTGCAACAGACCTTTTAAGGTAAAACCTGAAGGTTTTTTCTCCATTTGAAAAATATTTAATATATTTGAAAAATAATTAAACAATACCTTTTCTACAAAATGCAAAAACAACACTTTCTGCCCTGTGGTGGGTAAATATTAAGTTTAAAATATGCCGCTTTTGCTGGGATATAGTACATTCTAAGCATTCCGAAAACATGCACAGTTGAAAATTGACGATTTTTGATATTTGACATTGTTGAAAGGAGTGAGTTTATAATAAATATTTTCATTCATCATTTTCTTGTGGAAAATTCGCTTTGTATATCGTAGTCATACAGGAGAAAGTGACCAAGTGCATTGTTTTACAAAAACGTGATCATTGACTATTTGATATCTTACTAGCTTAATATTGCCCTGAAAACATCCCAAAGGATTTTAAACTTGGAAGTATAATATATTGACTTGGTAAAAATGACTAACTGCATTGGTGTTTATTTTGTTGCCAAGCAAAAGTGACTTAAATGGCCCTCCTGAACATTTTACGTTTTGGTAGTTGGTCACTTTCTCCTGTACGACTTCGATATACGTTGTTTTCATAAGTTGGTAATGAATGACGTCACAGAAACGATGGAGTTATTTTAATATTGGTAACATTGCTAAATTATTGGCGGCTCTATTTGTTGATGTCTATGGTCCACCCTCCCACAATTTGTGTCCCCCCCCCTCTGGGAATCAAACCCGAGACCTCAAGTAAGGTAGCCGAGCGTGCTGACCATTGCACTACAGAGGCGGATATCGTTGAATGTTAGTGAAGTAAAAATAAAACAAAATATATGGACTTATCAATACTTTATTTAGAAAACTACTTCTTATAACATACATAACATTTTTACAGTGGTACACACGTAACAGTAAATAAATATTTAAATAAAATTAATAAAAAAAATACATAGGGGTAAAAAAAGGCATAATAGATTTAAGTTTTGTACCGAATTTTTTGATGGAACTGTATTTTATATATTATTTTTTGACATCTCAACATAGATGAAGAAGAATATGGAAGTCTGGGCATTTACGGGGCTTACGACCGAGAAAAATAATGTAAAAAATTACATATAAGCGATGGTAAGGGTCTGAAGTATGATAATGTTACGGCGCAATAATTCTAGCAACATGAACTGTGACCCTGTGCGCCCGCTAGGGGCAGGGCGGGGTGTACGCGGGGAATGTTTACATTATATACCTTATGAGACGAATGCAGGGGTTGCTGCACACACTTGTCATTGTACTGTCATGGCGACCTGTTGAATAAACCGATTGCATCCTAATTACGAGTTATTATTACCTATACCCGAGCCCTGTAATAATTTTATATTATTTTATTATAGAAATGAATTTCTGTACGTAAATTTAAATAATATATCGGTAGTGTAAATTAAAACGGCTATATCTGTCTCAGACCAAATTTTACGGAAGAGCAACAACAAACTTGTGAAATTAAATATTTTGTGCGGATGGCATATTCAATTCAATTCAATTCAATTTATTCAATAATTAATATATACATTACAAACAAACATTTAAGGCGTATACATTAAAAAAAACAAATTAAAAATTACACAAGAAGACTCTTGTTAAATGTGTAGAAGAATCTCGCTTCGGAAAACTCCTTCGGACACATGGAACAGATCAATATCCAATGTGATATTGTTCAACATAGCGGTAGCTCTTCCTACAGGCATAACCATCGGCAGGTTGGTCCTGTGTATAGGAATGTGAAACAATCTATGCCGACGCTGTCTTAGGTAACTATCGGGAACATACAGACCAATGCTCTGGATAATTTCAGGATTATCGATCATACCGCGCAACAATCGATAAAAATGCGTGATCAAATACGCATTCCTTCTGCATATGTACATATGTACATATCTTATTAAAACCAAATAAGTATAGCAACTACAGCTATATCCTTTTGCCAGATTATGGGATACACTATTTTTGACATTTTGTAGAACAAACTTAGAAAATGAACAATTTTACAGATATACCCCTTTGCCATTACACTACCGATATACATGTATAAATTCAAATAATTAAGTAAGTAAGTACTGTCACCATATGGTGCAGATAAGGGTTTTTATTTATTATTATTATTTTTTAACAATAAAATACAACTCAGTAGACTCAAAAAATCTGTGTTTGATTTAAAACTAATACATAAATTAAAATGGAGTTCTACAAATTAAACGGCAAATATATAAATAAATATACATCTATATAGATGTCACTTGGATCCTAGAAAAGACCGGACGACGTTGGCGATCACGTCCCGTGGTACATTCGCAGAATGCAAGCGCTCGTCACCTTCATGAAGCGCTCAAACGCGCACTTCAGGTCCTGTTCTCTGCAATCAAAGTAAGGCAGTGATTAAAATGCACTTCAAATAAGATGTAAAATCAAATATACTAGGTAACAATAATCAATCTTTTCACCATAGGGCACTGCATCATGTAAACGCGGTGTTAGCTTGACCGTACACATGAAGGAAAGGCGATCAGCCCTCCGCTTCAGGTACCGTCTTATATTACCCTCATCCGCACCCAATGGTGCGTAGGGCACTGCATCATATAAACGCAGTGTTATCTTGATCGTTAACACATGAAGGAAAGGGGATCAGCCCTCCGCTTCAGGTACCTTCTTTCATTACACTTGTCCGCACCCGATGGTGCATAGGGCACTGCATCATATAAACGCAGTGTTATCTTGATCGTTAACACATGAAGGAAAGGGAATCAGCCCTCCGCTTCAGGAACCTTCTTTCATTACACTTGTCCGCACCCGATGGTGCATAGGGCACTGCATCATATAAACGCAGTGTTATCTTGATCGTTAACACATGAAGGAAAGGGAATCAGCCCTCCGCTTCAGGAACCTTCTTTCATTACACTTGTCCGCACCCGATGGTGCATAGGGCACTGCATTATATAAACACAGTGTTATCTCGATCGTTGACACACGAAGGAAAGGTGATCAGCCCTCCGCTTCAGGTACCAGTCCAGGGTGATA